>NW_028319626.1:1595000-1826505 GCF_062004578.1 Staurois parvus
GAGGACAAATGAATCCTCTGGAGGAAGCCCTCTCTTGCTCAGAGCTCAGCAGTGATCAAGCATTCCTTTACGTTTTGGTTAGACTTGGGGAGATAAATCTGTCTGTTGGGTTTTATCTGCTGCCAGTCACCCATTTGGGGAGATTCCACCTCACTTCCTGTCTGTAGTGGTTGTCACTGGGGCAGTAAATATAAATATCATTATAACAGTGTTATAAATAATATTGATGGCTCTGCAGGAAAATTATAAGTTTCATGGTGTTGCTTGGGGAAAACGTGAAGTTTCCGAGAGCCACGAGTGGGGCAATCAGGGGCGGACTGACCATTTGGAAACTTGGGCACTGCTCGAGGGCCCGGGGTCAGTAGGGGGCCCCATGAGATGCCCCTGGTACCTTTTTCATAGGCTTTTTTGAGTATGGGCAAGGACACAGGGGCCCCATGATCCCCTATTTCCTGGGGGCCCCATGAGTTGTCAGTCCGCCCCTAGGGGCAATCCATCATTCTGAAAGCAACAGATCAAAGGATTTCCTATTGCTGGAACTATGATTATTATTTATCGGGAATGTAGTTGGAGAAGGAGGCCAGCAGAGGTCTCCACTGAACGCTCCTTGCCGGCTAAACCGAGCAACCTGTTTACTGAGTATCCCATCAAGTAGAAAGGGAGCGAGACATTGTGGAGCTGCCATTGCTGACCCCAGATATAAAAGAGGCAGCCACTGGGTCAACGTTATCCTTGCCGCACAGTGTCACTGACTTGGGCCAACCAGGTATTATGGGAGACTCTTTAGACCAGGGGTGTCAAACTGGCGGCCCTCCAACTGTTGCGAAACTAAAAGTCCCATCATGCCTCTGCCTTTTGGAGTCATGAATGTAACTGTCAATCTTACAATGCCCCATGGGACTTGTAGTTTGGCAACAGCTGGAGGGCCGCTAGTTTGACATCGGTGCTTTAGACTGTTTTAGGTTAGGTTCACATCTGTGTGGGTGGTGCCGCTGCGGATCCGAATCTGAAAATCCGTGCAGCCCAGGGGCGGACTGACAACTCATGGGGCCCCCGGGCAATAGGGGATCATGGGGCCCCTGTGTCCTTGCCCAAACTCAAAAAAGCCTATGAAAAAGGTACCAGGGGCATCTCATGGGGCCCCCTACTGACCCCGGGCCCTCAGGCAGTGCCCAAGTTTCCAAATGATCAGTCCGCCCCTGGATGGAGGTCAATTGTTGCTGGAAGCGATTTACTGTTGAGGGAGGGGTATGTTATGTATTGTTTCTGGCTGCTGGAGAGTCTATTGATGCTGGCTGCTTGGAGATCTGTTGTAGCTGCTGGGGCTCTATTGTTGCCAGGGTGACATTTTGTTTTGGGCGGGTTCATTGTTGCTAGCCTATGAAAAAGGTACCAGGGGCATCTCATGGGGCCCCCTACTGACCCCGGGCCCTCGGGCAGTGCCTGAGTTTCCAAATGGTCAGTCCGCCCCTGGTGCAGCCGCACCACCAGCACAGAGAAATGCGGACCCGCAGGCGGTTGCCATTAGTTCTAACGGCACGCCGCACGCACTGAAAAACGCAACCGTACTGGGAACCGAGATTCCCGTGTGGGCAGTGTTTTCGGGAGAAGTGCAGGGACTTCTTCCCTGCATGTCACGGGCTCGGGAGTCCATTCAAATGAATGGGGTCTTGTGCTGCGCAAAACGCAACCCACACATATATGTGCACCGGGGCTTACTGGTTGCATGCTTGTTCCATTAGACTCATTAGATAATGAGGGCTGGGTGAACATGACAGCCCCGGAGCCTGCACCTTTAAAAACAGATCAGCAGAGGCAACTTCTGTATCTCAGTTCCACTTTTATTGGTCCTGAGACCATTTTATTATTTACTTTATTTAATTGGTGTTTTATATACCTTTTATGACTCTTTGTTTAACTAGGAAACACTCAATACAGGGTGTATCTGTGATACTCGTGGTACCCATTGTTTTACAGACTATTCTAAAGGAAGAGCTCAGTAATAGCTTCTCTCCCTATTATATATATATATATATATATATATATATATATATATATATTATACTGTCTATTAGGAGAGCAGAGATAGAAGAGGGGGAGGAGTCACTGTTTTGAAGGATTCAGCTGTGTGTATAATAAGATTCAATTATGCAGCTCTAGAAGCAGGTGCTTGTCAGCAACACCTATTAGATGTGTAAAAAGGATCTGAGAGCTACACTCGCCGGATGGAAGAAGGAAAAAAAAAAAAATATATATATATATATACACTATATTGCCAAAGTATTGGGACGGCTGCCTTTCCACGCACATGACCTTTAATGGCCCCCCAGTCTTAGTCCGTAGGGTTCAATATTGAGTTGGCCCCGCCCTTTGCAGCTATAACAGCTTCAACTCTTCTGGGAAGGCCGTCCACAAGGTTTAGGAGGGTGTCTATGGGAAGGTTGGACCATTCTTCCAGAAGCACATTTGTGAGGTCAGGCATTGATGTCGGGGGAGGAGGCCTGGCTTGCAGTCTCCGCTCTAATTCATCCCAAAGGTGTTCTATTGGGTTGAGGTCAGGACTCTGTGCAGGCCAGTCAAGTTCCTCCACTCCAAACTGGCTCCTCCATGTCTTTATGGACCTTGCTTTGTGCACTGGTGCACAGTCATTTTGGAACAGAAAGGGGCCATCCCCAAACTCTTCCCACAAAGTTGGGAGCATGAAATTGTCCAAAATGTCTTGGTATGCTGACGCCTTAAGAGTTCCATTCACTAGTACTAAGGGGCCAAGCCCAACCCCTGACAAACAACCCCACACCATAATCCCCCCTCCACCAAACTTTACACTTGGCACAACGCAGTCAGGCAAGTACCGTTCTCCTGGCAACCACCAAACCCAGATATATCCATCGGATTGCCAGATAGAGAAGTGTGATTGGTCACTTCAGAGAACACGTCTCCACTGCTCTAGAATCCAGTGGCAGCGTGCTTTACACCACGGCATCCGACGCTTTGCATTGCACTTGGTGATGTAAGGCTCAGATGCAGCTGCTCAGCCATGGAAACCCATTCCTTGAAGCTCTCTACGCACTGTTGTGCTAATCTGAAGGCCACACCAAGTTTGGAGGTCTTTAGCTATTGACTCTGCAGACAGTTGGTGACTTCTGCGCACTGTGCGCTTCAGCATGCGCTGACCCCGCTCTGTCTTGGTGGCTGAGTTGCTGTTGTTCCCAGTTGCCTCCACTTTGTTATAATCCCACTAACAGTTGACCGTGGAATATTTAGTAGCCAGGAAATGTCACGGATGGACTTATTGCACAGGTGACCACCTATCACGGGACCACGCTTGGAGTCACTGAGCTCCTGAGAGCGACCCATTCTTTCACCAATGTTTGTAGAAGCAGTCTGCATGCCTAGGGGCTTGGTTGTATACACCTGTGTCCATGGAGGGGATTGGAACACCTGAATCACATGATTTAGAGGGTTGGCCCAATACTTTTGGCAATGTAGTGTATTTCTGAGTTGGTGATGTATGAATCCAGTGGGTCAAATTAAGAGTCAGGAAATCAGAATTTTCAGATAGGGTTCAGCAGAAGCGGGCCTCCATGTCTCCCTTATGAAAGGTTCACTTTAAAACGAATCGATCACTTTGGCCAATCACAGCAACAAGATGGGTCTTCTTTGCCATTCAGACAGGTGCTCTTGAAAGCTTCCCTTGCTCCCCTGAAGCTCCACTGGATTTTAGGGTTCCCCCAGCACCAAAGCAAACATGTAGATGAAAGAAAGCCGGAAACTCGATCTTCCGCAATGAATGAGTTTATTAATTCAGGTGTGGTACAAAATAATACAGGGCTTACGCGTTTTGGCATGTAGCCTTAGTCATAGCCACTGAACCCCATGGCTATGACTAAGTCTACGCGCTGAAATGCGTCAGCCTTGTATTATTTTGTACCACACCTGGATTACTAAACTCATTCATTGCAGAATATCGAGTTGCCGTCTTTCTTTCATCTACATGTTTGCTTTGGTGCTGGGGGAACCCTAAAATCCAGTGGAGCTTCGGGGGAGCAAGGGAAGCTTTCAAGAGCACCTGTCTGAATGGCAAAGTGACAGAGTCTCTTTTAATGACAAGGAACAATGAGGTCAGGTTTCTGTGACTGTAATTAATAGCCTTGGATGTCTGTAAAAAGCAGCTCCCTGAATAACCTCCTCCTAGGTATAGACGGGAAGTGGGGCTGCAGCCTCACCTACGAGGCAAGACTATAATTTGTCATCTACAAGATATAATTATAAAGGAAAAGTTGGCGGTATGAACTTTCTTTTATATGAGGATATGCTTTACAGCATACTGTTCCTGCACCGATGTGATGGCCCTGAGGCGCCTCGCTGACAGTATGTAAGTCCTTAGTGAAGTCCCTCTGTGTGGAAGGCTGTTAGCCTTGTGGGCAGTATATGAATTGCACAATAGAATGCTACTTATATATGTAGCGCTGCCCCCTTAGAAGCCGCTCGGTATATTTGGGTTCCCTGTTGGTTCTGAGCCTGTCTTGGAAGAACAGCCCCTGCTGACACCAGGGCCGGGACAAGGGGTGGGCAAGAGGGATGGCTGCCCTGGGCGCAGTGGGGGGTACCAAATGAAGAGTTCCTACTTACAAGTTAACAGGAGTAGTGACAGCAGTTTCACTACTCCTGTCAGCTTAGCTGTGGAGGGGACAAGCCAGATCTGGAGAGGAGGAGAGAGCTGGGAGGAGGGATGGGTTGTGATCGCTCCCCCCTCTAGCTCCTCCTCCTGCCACTGCAGCTCTCCTGGATTAGAACTGCTGGATCGCCACTGAGCAGTGTTTATTTACCCTCTCCCATCTCCTCCCAGTAAAGAACGTGGGTAGAGGGTGGGGGGTGGGGGTATTAAATAAAGAGTTCCTACCTACAAGTTAACAGGAGTAGTGACAGCAGTTTCACTACTCCTGTCAGCTTAGCTGTGGAGGGGACAAGTGAGATCTGGAGAGGAGGAGAGAGCTGGGAAGAGGGATGGGTTGTGATCGCTCCCCCTCTAGCTCCTCCTCCTGCCACTGCAGCTCTCCTGGATCAGGACTGCCAGATCGCCACTGAGCAGTGTTTATTTACCCTCCCCCATCTCCTTCCAGTAAAGAACCTGGGTAGGGGGTGGGTAAGCAAACACCGAACAATAGCAATCTGACAGCCAGTGACATCTCTAGTGTGGGGGTCCGATGCTGCGATCCTATAGCCCTCTATAGCCCCCCTGTAGAGCTTGAATTTTCTTTTTTGGGGGGGGGAGATTTTTGCTGACATAAAGCTCTAGGGAGCACCATTTGGCATCTTCGCAGTGGTGTATTTAGGTTTTGTGCTGCCCTAGGCAACACAAAAATCGTCTGCCCCCATGGACATTGACCAATACCACCACCACCCCCTTCTCCCTTCCGCAGAGAGAGCCTGCCGTTGCTGACATTGACCAACAACACCCCTACCCCCACCCAGGAGAGCCTTCCACTACCCCCCCCCTCCCCTGGCGATAGAGAAAATTACACTCATCTTCACAGCTCTGGACATCCCCAGGAGTAAGAGTCAGGCTCTACATACACCATCAAGCAGCCCGCAGTCTCTCTCGCATCCCACCTAGTTTCCATGGCACATGTGTTCCTTCTTTCATCACTTCTTCTGGGAGGAGGTGCTGCCCCCCCTGAAAAATGCCACCCTAGGCAAGTGCCTTGTTTGCCTCCTGGTAAATATGCCCCTGGTTGGATAGCAGTGCTGCCATTGGCATCACTTCTTAATAGGGGGAACAAGAGAACACGGGGGCCCCCCACGGAGAGACTACAGTTCACACTGCAAATAATACAAACTGGGTGAGAGGGTTCCATAACCCAGATCATTGCAAGTTGCAAGTGACGGTGTTAAATTCAGTTGTTCATTACAGTACACTTCACACCACAGATGATCACACCAGGGGCGCATTTACCACAAGGCAAACAAGGCATTTGCCAAGGGCGGCATCTTTCAGGGGGGCAGCAGCATTTTTCAGGGAGGCAGTGCCTCTCCCCTAAAGAAGGGATGGAAGAAGAGACACAAACAGCATGGGGACCAGGTGGGATCTGAGAGAGGCTGCGGGCTGCCTGATGGTGTATACAGAGCCTGACTCTTGTTCCCGGGGATGTCCGGAGCTGTGAAGGTAAGTGTCTTCTCTCTCTCGCTGTGGTGGTGGGGGGTTGTCAGTGTAATGGGGGTAGTGGTAGTGGAAGACTCTCTCATGTGGGGGGCTGGGGTGTTGTAATGTCAGGCACTCCTCATGGGGGAGGGGGGTGTTGGTCGGTGTCAGGGTCTCTCTGTGGGGGAGGGATCTGATTTTTGTGTTGCCTAGGGCAGCACGAAACCTAAATACACCACTGTATCCAACTGCTTGCAGGATTGACTTCTGCTGCTGGGCAGTGATACCATCGGTCTGCAGTCCCTCTTTCCATCTTTGCGAGGTGCCCCAACCTAGCCTAGATCCTCAGAGTCCCACATGGCCTTCTCCCCCCACACACACTTCCTCCACTTCTCACCATCTACTTCCTTCCTATAATGTTCTTGGGCTTCTCAATACATACACTCACCGGCCACTTTATAAGGTCCACCTTGGCCATGCCAAGAAAATCTCCCCCACACCATGACACCACCAGCCTGAACCATTGATACAAGGCAGGATGGATCCTCCACACCATGACACCACCACCACCAGCCTGAACCATTGATACAAGGCAGGATGGATCCATGCTTTCATGTTGTTTACACCAAATTCTGACCCGACCATCTGAATGTCCACTTTGCCATTCTTCTCTGACTTCTGACAAGCCATTTTTGTCCACACAACTGCCGCTCACTGGATGTTTTCTCTTTTTTGGACCATTCTTAATAAACCTTAGTTGCGTAAGTTAGTTAGCGGGAAAATCCCAGTAGATCAGCAGTTTTTGAAATACTCAGACCAGCCCATCTGGCACCAACAACCATACCATGTTCAATGTCACTTAAATCCCCTTTCTTTCCCATTCTGATGCTCAATTTGATCTTCAGCAAGTCGTCTTCACCACGTCTTGATGCCTAAATGCGTTGAGTTCCTGCCATGTGATTGGCTGATTAGCAATTTGTGTTACCAAGCAATTGAACAGATGTACCTAATAAAGTGGCCAGTGAGTGTACGCTCCAGTCCAGGGGTGGACTGACAACTCATGGGGCCCCTGGGCAATAGGGGATCATGGGGCCCTTGTGTCCTTGCCCACACTCAAAGCACACCCAAAAAAGCCTATAAAAGATACCAGGGGCATTTCATGGGGCCCCCTACTGACCCCGGGCCCTCGGGCAGTGCCCGAGTGCTCGAATGGTCAGTCCGCCCCTGCTCCAGTCCCTTTGTCAGCTCTTCTGGTTAATGTAGTCTGTTCACTCCTTGTCCTCCTGAGTGCAGAAGTCCTGCTGCTATCATAGTGTTCAGCAAGGCTTTGCTTCAATAGAGTCTGGATGACCGAATCACAGAACACTGCCATCTTGTGATCGATTAATATCCTGCATTCAGTATTAGTGCAGTGTGTTATACAGGCGTACCTCAGTTTATGAATTTAATGCGTTCTGCGGGACTTTTCATATTGTGAAAAATTCATAAACCGAAACTGCGTTTTTCAGCGTTAGAGCGTTTTTACAGCTAAAAAACTCCTCTAGACACCCACTAGTCCTGGGTTTTTTCCAGCCGAAAAACATCCCAGACGAAAAATGCTGATTCCAGTCTATGTGTGTATGGACATATAGGATAACATGCTGGGGGGTTTTCTGGCTGTATAAAAAAAACGTAAAAAAAAGCCAAAAACAGCCGCTGTAAAAACGTCCTGTGTGCGTGAGGACTAATAACGCTGGTAAAGTTAGCTGTGTAAAGTCATGTTAAAAATGTGAGTTTTTTTAGCATTTTTGTATTAGCGTTTTGCCGCGTTTTTTTCACGTTTGCAGTTTTTAGAGTTTTTTTTACCAAAAAAAGTCCAAAAACGCTGGTCTGCCGCAATTTACCACGTTTTGCCGCATTTTTCAGCATTAGAGTGTTTTTACAGCTGAAAAACTCCTCTAGAAACCTACTAGTTCTGGGTTTTTTTCCAGCCAAAAAATGTTGATTCCAGTCTATGTGTTCATGGACACATAGGATAACATGCTGGGGGGTATACTAGCTGTAGAGAAAAATGTCAAAAACCAAAAACAGGCGCTGTAAAACATCCCGTGTGCATGAGGACTTAGAGGTTCTAATTCACGTGTACTGGCCCTTTAAAGGCATCCCGGTATATATATCCTCCATGTATCTCCTCCATGTATCTCCTCCATGTATCCCCTCCATGTATCCCCTCCATGTATCTCCTCCATGTATCTCCTCCATGTATCCCCTCTATGTATCTCCTCCTTGTATCTCCTCCATGTATCTCCTCCATGTATCTCCTCCATGTATCCCCTCTATGTATCTCCTCCTTGTATCTCCTCCATGTATCTCCTCCATGTATCCCCTCTATGTATCCCCTCCTTGTATCTCCTCCATGTATATCCTCCATGTATCCCCTCTATGTATCTCCTCCTTGTATCTCCTCCATGTATCTCCTCCATGTATCCCCTCTATGTATCTCCTCCTTGTATCTCCTCCATGTATCTCCTCCATGTATCCCCTCTATGTATCCCCTCCTTGTATCTCCTCCATGTATATCCTCCATGTATCCCCTCTATGTATCTCCTCCTTGTATCTCCTCCATGTATCTCCTCCATGTATCCCCTCTATGTATCTCCTCCTTGTATCTCCTCCATGTATCCCTTCTATGTATCCCCTCCTTGTATCTCCTCCATGTATCCCCTCTATGTATCTCCTCCTTGTATCTCCTCCATGTATCTCCTCCATGTATCCCCTCCATGTATCCCCTCTATGTATCCCCTCCTTGTATCTCCTCCATGTATCCCCTCTATGTATCCCCTCCTTGTATCTCCTCCATGTATCCCCTCCTTGTATCTCCTCCATGTATCTCCTCCATGTATCTCCTCCATGTATCTCCTCCATGTATCTCCTCCATGTATCTCCTCTATGTATCTCCTCCATGTATCTCCTCCATGTATCTCCTCCATGTATCTCCTCCACGTAAAGCAGCAGCATGGAGTCAGTGTGCCAGGACTGTATACATGTCTGGCAGTGCCGGGGGGGTATTTCCCTGGGTACACATCGTTCCGCGGTCAGGTGGTGCTCCGTCTATCTAATAATCCTCCCCCCTCCCCACATGGCCCACAGCTATACTAACACACCCAAAAACAAAACAAACACACCGCGCCTACTGGATCACGCCAAATCATTTATTTAACCTCGCACCGCAAAACATATCGCAGAAACCTCACCGACAGAAAATGGGATCAGCTACAAATATTAAACTTCATGTAACCGTGAATTCAATGATCATCACTGTGTCTCTTAAACAATTGCATTTTATTCTTTTTTATTATTTATAACACTTTTTTTCATTCTCTGTGATCTCCCGCAGCCTCTTTGCACATGCACTGCAGCAATGGCACTTCCCAGAGAAGGTTTCCTGGTAGTGACAACAATGGACCATACCTGACTGATGCGTGTTGAAGCAGCCACTTGTAGTCTCCATCCAATGCCCATACGATGGGATGACAACGCAGGTGGACAATTGGGAGACAGGACAGAGTGTTGTCACTTTATATAAACAAGAAGTGCCTGAGCCCATGGAGCCAATTTCACCCGGTTCATCAGGAACCAGACAAAATGTGTACAATGTATGGCCAGTATTACATTTGGCTTCCCTGTGTACTGCTGTACAGTCCGGTGACCACGATATTGTCCTTCCCTCTATTAGGAGTCTATTTATAGTAGAAAAAATAATTCACAATAGAAGTGTGACAAACAAGGCTGCAATGAAAATCGCCATATTTTGTCTAATATGTTTATTTCTTTTGACCGTAATCACCATTTAGTGGCCATAAGGCAGTATTTTACCATAACTATCTCAATCAGGAAAATGACATTTTTTGACACTCTGGGATTCTTCTTTACCTCATGCAGCATTCTGCGCTGTGCTCTTGCAGTCATTTTTACAAGACGACCACGCCTAGGGAGAGTAGCAACAGTGCTAAACTTTCTCCATTTGTAGACAGTCTGTCTTACCGTGGACACATGAACATCAAGGCTTTTGGAGATACTTTTGTAACCCTTTCCAGGTTCATGCAAGTCAACAATTCTTGATCGTAGGTCTTCTGAGAGCTCTTTTCTGCGAGGCATGGTTCACATCAGACAGTGCTTCTTGAAACCAGTAAACCCAAAACAGGTGTGTGTTTTTTAAGGGCAGGACAGCTGTCAGCAACACATCCAATATCATCACACTGATTGGAGTCAAGGTTGGCTCACTCCTGGCTCCAATTAGCTCTGGGAGAAGTCATTAAGCTAGGGCCTCACATACTTTTTCCTCCCTGCACTGTGAATGTTTACATGTTATGTGCAATTAAACCATGGCAACATCTAATGTTTGTGTAGTATTATGTTCAGCAGACTGTGTTCTTCTATTGTTGTGACTTAGATGTCATTCAGAGCACATTTTATGCTCAATTCATGCAAAACTCCACGTAATCCCAAGGGATTCACATACTTTTTCTTGCAACTGTAATTGTATAATTAATTATTATTAAAAAAAAATATATATATATATATATATATATATGTTTCTGCAATTACCATAGCTTCATATTTGAACAGCATTTTTTTTTTAAATAAATAGACCCCTTAATATTTTGCTTTGCTGGGGATGGCAAAAGGATAGTATTTTTTATGCTCTTAATCGCCATTTAATGGCCATGAGGCAGTATTTTACCTGAACTACCTAAATCAGGAAAATACAATTTTTTGGCCACTAGATGGTGATAAGGGTCATAGGAAATAATTACATAATTAATTATTATTTAAAAAAATGGGAAAAAAAAAAAATATATATATAAATAAAATCAAATATATATATATATATATAAAAATATATATATACACACACACACATATATATATGTGTATATATATATATATATATATATATAAAAACATATATATAATATATATATATATATATATATATAAAGTATATGAAGTTTATTTCAATTATTTAAATAAGATTTATTCAAATTAATTAAATCATTATTGTAGATTCTGCAATTACTATTGCTTCACATTTGAACAGCATTTTTTTTTTATAAATAGACCCCTTAGTTTTTTGCTTTGCTGGGGATTGCAAAAGGATAGTATGAAGAGACCCTAAAATTTCAGGTAGAATCACAGAATAATTTAGCAGCTTAAATGCTTTCTTGCAATGTTTTTCTTTTTCGGAAATTATTTTATTCACTTGCAATGCGCCTTGGAACTTGTTAGAAAATTTGACTACTCCGGGAAGAGTCAGTTCCCCAGCACAGCCCCCTCCTGCTTGAATATCAAGTACTCTTCTTTTCTGGGAGTGTATAATTATTGCCTGTGCTGGCCCAGCTCCTACACTCCTCACCGTGTCTTCCTATGTTTTAAGGAGTTGCTGAGGGAGGAGGGAAATGGAATCCTATACAGTGACAGCTGCTGACAGGGCTGCTGTTAGAAACCACAGAGTCCAATACGTGACATATTTACCTGACCCTTCCCCCACTCTGCATTCTGAAGGATCCTATCGTGAGCTTGCAGCTACTGGTGGGAAGGAAAGGAGGGAAGCTGAGAGGGTAGGGGGGCACACAGGGGGCCTGGGCAGCAGGGGGGAACATATGGTGAACAAGGAGGGTGATTGGTGCGGTGGGGGTGCAATAACTGGAACCGATCCCCTGTATGGCTTTCTCTGCAGTAGCTGAAAGTTGGTGGGATGGAGATGAGAAGAAGCCAGATTTCAGCTGCTTTGAGAGAGCCGTACAGGGGATCGGTTCCAGTATTTGACCCTATGCTCACCATACAGGATACAGGAGGATCGGTGGTACCCCCTTATCCATGGCCCTGGCTGCTGACATCACATCCAAGATGGCGGCACCCAGTGGGCTCAGGGCTTTTGGATGTCTACACAAGGGCAGCTTGTACATGTAAATAACTGGCATAAAATTGTAAAAAATGCAGATAAAATCTCCTGGGAAGACTGTTTTTGAAATGAGCTCTCTATTAAAAGACAGGTAGTTATATTTTATCATTTAATCACTTGCCCTCCTGAGGATTTCCCCCCTTCTGACCCGGCCATTTTTTTGCATTACGGCTCTGCGTTATTTTAACTGACAAATGCGCGGTCATGCAACGCTGCACCCAAATGAAATTTGCGTCCTTTTTTTCCCATGAATTGAGCTTTCTTTCGGTGGTATTTGAACACCTGTGCATTTTTTATTTTTGATGCTATAAGAAAAAAAACAGACAACTGTGAAAAAAAACAACAATATTTTTGACCATTTTGCTATTGAACATGTCCAGTAAAAAATGTAAAAAAAATAAATTTCGGCATAAATTTAGGCCAAAATGTATTCTGTTACATGTCTCTGCTAAAAAAAACCCAATAGGTGTAAATTGGTTATAGTAAGTTATAGTGTTTACAAATGGTGGAATATACAGGTGAAACTCAAAAAATTTGAATATGGTGCAAAAGTTCATTTATTTCAGTGCAGCAACTTAAAAGGTGAAACTAATATATGAGATAGACTCATTACATGCAAAGCAAGATAGTTCAAGCCATGATTTGTCATCATTGTGATGATTATGGCTTACAGCTCATGAAAACCCCAAATCCACAATCTCAGAAAATGAGAATATTGTGAAAAGGTGCAATATTCTCGGCTCAAAGTGTCCCACTCTAATCAGATAATTAAGCCATAACACCTGCAAAGGGTTCCTGAGCCTTTAAATGGTCTCTCAGTCTGGTTCAGTAGGAATCACAATCATGGGAAAGACGGCTGACCTGACAGTTGTGCAGAAAACCATCATTGACACCCTCCATAAGGAGGGAAAGCCTCAAAAGGTAATTGCAAGAAGTTGGATGTTCCCAAAGTGCTGTATCAAAGCGCATTAATAGAAAGTTATGTGGAAGGGAAAAGTGTGGAAGAAAAAGGTGCACAAGCAGCAGGGATGACCGCAACCTGGAGAGGATTGTCAGGAAAAGGCTATTTAAAAGTGTTGGGGACTTTCACAAGGAGTGGACTGAGGCTGGAGTCAGTGTATCAAGAGCCACCACACACAGTAAGTGACTTATAGTGGTACTGCAGTGGGCATTCTGACACTGGGGGGGAACGGACTTGGAATCACTGACATCCCCAGTGACACCAATAATAAAAAGCACTGACACTGTACTAATGGCTCTGGGCAGGAAGGGGTAAACATGTAGGGCGATCAAAGGGTTAACTGTGTGCTGTTTTACTCTGTGCTGTGTCTGTATGCTTCACTGTAATCACACTGCTTTGAATGGCTGTGCTGTGCACAAGCTGACAGGGAGGAAAACTGTATTGTTTACATACAGTTCTCCTCCCCGTTGGAGATCCCTGTCAATCAACGGGCACCAGCGAGTAATCACCGGCCGGGACCCGGTGATTGACAGCCAAGGCTGCGCATCTGAAACATGCTGCCCTGCGCATTTGAAACATGCAAAAGACATCGCTGACCCTGTGATCACACTGAACCACGTGGTGCGCGGGGGTGCCTTTAAGAATTAATTGATTGTTTTTATTAATTGAATAATTGCATGAATATTATTTTATTTATTACAGGTACTTATGTAGTACTGTCGGTTTATGCAGCGCTTTACAAGGATTCATTCACACACAGGCGTATGCAGGGGGTGTGCTGGTTGTGCCTGGGCACACCCTAATCACCCCATGCGAAGCAGATTCCACCTGCTGTCCAGGCCCCCACTCAGTACTGATCACTTACTGTGTTCATTCATAGCTGAAGCATAGTAAACTGTGTTTACTCTGCTTCATTTTCTGAATGAACAGGAAGCCACTCAGCACAGAGCACCTCCCATTCATTCACTGTCCAGTGCAGCTGAGGCTGAAGAGAACGGGACTGGGGGATTTCTATCCTCAGTCCCTTACGCTGTCTCAAAAGTGAGACATCAGGGTTTGTTTAAATGCCTGGTATTTCACCAAAACTCTCAACAGGGCTCCTAAAAAAAAATGAAAAAAAATAATATTGTAATATAAGAAAATTGTAAAAAAAAAATATATAAAAATCTACTGACACTGTTCACTGCTCTACTGACACCGTCCTCTGCCCTACTGACACTGTTCAGTGCTTTACTGGCACGTCCACTGCTATACTGACACCACCCATGTTTTAATTACTTTTTAAATATATATATATATATATATATACTGTATATACATTGTCTTGAAAAAGTATTCATACCCCCTGAAATTTTCCACATTTTGTCATGTTACAACCAAAAACGTAAATATATTTTATTGGGATTTTATGTGACAGACCAACACAAAGTGGAAGGAAAATGATAAATGGTTTTCAAAATCTTTTACAAATAAATCTGTGAAAAGTGTGGCGGCATTTGTATTCAGCCCCCCGGAGTCAATAATTTGTAGGACCCCCTTTGGCTGCAATTCCAGCTGCAAGTCTTTTGGGGGATGTCTCTTTGCACATCTAGAGAGGGACATTTCTGCCCATTCTTCTTTGCAGAATAGCTCAAGCTCTGTCAGATTGGATGGAGAGCAACTGGGAACAGCAATTTTCAAGTCTTGTCACAGATTCTCCATTGGATTTAGGTCTGGACTGTGACTGGGCCATTCTAACACATGAATATGCTTTGATCTTAACCATCCATTGTAGCTCTGGCTGGATGTTTCGGGTCATTGTCCTGCTGGAAGGGGAACCTCTGGCCCGGTCCCAAGTCTTTTGCAGACTCTAACAGGTTTTCTTCTAAGATCGCCCTGTATTTGGCTCCATCCATCTTCTTATCAACTCTGACCAGCTTCCCTATCCCTGCTGAAGAAAAGCATCCCCACAACATGATGCTGCCACCACCATGTTTCACGGTGGGGATAGTGTGTTCAGGGTGATGTGCAGTGTTAGTTTTCCACCACACATATCATTTTGCTTTTAGGCCAAAAAGTTCAATTTTGTTCTCATATGAACAGAGCACCTTCTTCCACATGTTTGCTGTGTCCCCCACATGGCTTCTCACAAACTGCAAATGGGATTTCTTTTGGCTTTCTTCCAACAATGGCTTTCTTCTTACCACTCTTCCATAAAGGTCAGATTTGTGGAGTGTATGACTAATAGTTGTCCTGTGGACAGATTCTCCCACCTGAGCTGTGGATCTCTGCAGCTCCTCCAGTGTTCCCATGGGGCTCTTGGCTGTTTCTCTGATTAATGCTCTCCTTGCCCGGCTGTCAGTTTAGGTGGACGGCCATGTCTTGGTAGGTTTGCAGTTGTGCCATACTCTTTTCGGATGATGGATTGAACAGTGCTCTGTGAGATGTTCAAAGCTTGGGAAGTTTTTTTATAACTTTTTTTATAACCTAATCATGCTTTAAACTTCTCCACAACTTTATCCCTGACCTGTCTGATGTGTTCCTTGGCCTTCATGATGCTGTTTGTTCACTAATGTTCTCTAAGAAACCTCTGAGGGCTTCACGGAACATCTGTATTTATACTGAGATTACATTACACACAGGTGGACTCTAATTACTAATTAGGTGACTTTTGAATGCAGTTGGTTCCACTAGATTTTAGTTAGGGGTATCAGAGTAAAGGGGGCTGAATACAAATGCATACCACACTTTTCAAATATTTATTTGTAAAACATTTTTAAACCATTTATCATTTTCCTTCCACTTCACAATTATGTGCCACTTTGTGTTGGTCTATCACATAAAATGCCAAATAAATAAATTTACATTTTTGGCTGTAACATGACAAAATGTGAACAATTTATACACTATATTGCCAAAAGTATTGGTCAGCCGGCCTTTCCACGCACATAAACTTTAATGGCCTCCCAGTCTTAGTCCGTAGGGTTCAATATTGAGTTGGCCCCGCCCTTTGCAGCCATAACAGCTTCAACTCTTCTGGGAAGGCCGTCCACAAGGTTTAGGAGGGTGTCTATGGGAAGTTTTGACCATTCTTCCAGAAGCACATTTGTGAGGTCAGGCACTGATGTCGTGATTTGTCACTCCAGAGAACACGTCTCCACTGCTCTAGAGTCCAGTGGCGGCGTGCTTTACACCACGGCATCCAACACTTTGCATTGCACTTGGTGATGTAAGGCTTGGATGCAGCTGCTCGGCCATGGAAACCCATTCCATGAAGATCTCTACACACTGTTGTTGTGCTAATCTGAAGGCCTCATGAAGTTTGAAGGTACTGTATTTGTCTATTGACTCTGCAGACAGTTGGTGACTTCTGCGCACTGTGCGCTTCAGAATGCGCTGACCCCGCTCTGTCATGTGACGTGGCCTACCATTTGGTGGCTGAGTTGCTCTTGTTCCCAGCAGAAATACTGCTACAGGGCGGCAGGGGGGCAGTGGTGCTCAAAATCACACACATTTATATATATTATGCATCTATATGGCGTGAAGTTAAAAAAAAAATTCTATTGTATTGTTAAGGCCCCATTCACACCTGAGTGCCTTGTGCGCAAAATCGTGAGTTTACAAAACATGTGAAAACCATGCATTATGCTTGCAGTGCCTTTCATGGTTAATGCCACCTAAAACACATCAAGCAGACATGCATTTTTCTGTGCAGAAAAATGCTCAACAAACGTCAAAACGCGTAGCTAAAACTCAAAAGAGTGCTGAGCTTTTTTTTCTTTTAGCGGCACATTTTGACGTGTTTGTCGAGCATTTTTCTGCTACATGAGTTGTTTTTGGCACATATGTTGCTCACAGGGTAGCCCAGTGAAATGAATGGGCTTCCCTGTGCTTGTAGAGCAAAAAGGCACACAAAAAACGCACTTTTGCGCATTCATGAATGCGGCTTTAACCACTTAAACTCTAGAAGGTTTTACTCCCTTCATGACCGGGCCATTTTTTGCTATTTGGCACTACACTACTGTAACTGGCAATAGCGCGGTCATGCAATGCTGTCCCCAAACAACATTTATATCATTGTTTTTACACAAATGGAGATTTCTTTTGGTGGTATATGATCACCGCTGGCTTTTTTTTTTTTTATTAAATAAATTAAGAAAAACAAAAATTAAAAAAAAAACATTTTTTACTTTCTGCTATAAAACATATCCAATAAAAACATTTTGAAAAATCAAATTTCTTCATAAATGTATTCTGCCACACGTCTTTGGTAAAAAAAAAAAATAATAATTCAATCAGTGTATATTATTTGACTTGCATGAAAGGTATAGCATCTACAAATGATGGTATATATATTGAATTTTTTTCTATATATATCATATTATATAATACCTTATATTATAAGCTAAATAATAAATATATTATTTAATATAATAAATTATATATATATATTTATATTAGCAATGTCTGTGATTAGTGACTTATCGTGGGACTGTGATAGTGTGGTGGGCAATCTGACACTAACTGACACTTTGTGGGAACTGACTAAGTGCCACTAACCCTAATACAGTGATCAGTGCTAATAATATACACTGTTATATATACACTCCTAAGGACACTGGCTGGGAAGGGGTTAACATTTAGAGGCAATAAAAGGGTTACCTGTGTGCCTAACAATGTGTAGTATGTGCTGTTTTTGTTAAGCAACGAGCTGGTTTTTACTCCCTGCTTTGCAGGAAGAAAAAAAAAGGCACATCGCCGCTGTCTGTAGAGTCCTGTGTTGTTTAATCATTGGCTGGGACCCCCTGATCAGCTTGTGCTGTAGCGAATGACAGCAGAGCCAGAACAGCCCACGTGCGACCCCTAGCCTGGAAGTGCTGGATCACATTCATGGGCGTGATCCAGCGCAGTGGGCCAGCACCATTGCAGTATATGTACAGTGCGCGGTCTGAAAACGGTTAATAACATGCTTGTACAAACAACAACAAAAAAAAGGATTATGTGCTGTTTTTGCTAAGCAATGAGCCAGTTTTTACTCCCTGCTTTGCAGGAAGAAAAAAAAAACAGCACATCGCCGCTGTCTGTAGAGAGCCCTGTGTTGTTTAACAACACAGGGCTCTCTTCTGCTGTCCACTCAGCCGATCAATCATTTGCCGGGACCCCCTGGTGAACTTGTGCTGTAGCAAACTTATTTATTTCAGGTACTTATATAGCGTCATCAATTTACACAGCACTTTACATATATATTGTACATTCACATCAGTCCCTAACCCTCAAGGGGCGTACAATCTAAGATCCCTAACTTACATTCATACATACACATACTAGGGACAATTTAGACAGCAGCCAATTAACCTCCCAGCCAGGGGCGGACTGACAACATATGGGGCCCCCAGGCAATAGGGGATCATGGGGCCCCTGTGTCCTTGCCCAAACTCCAAAAAACTTATGAAAGAGGTACCAGAGGCATCTCATCGGGCCCCCTACTGACCCCGGGCCCTTGGTCCCCGAGTTTCCAAATGGTCAGTCCGCCGCTGCTCCCAGCATGTCTTTGGAGTGTAGGAGGAAACTGGAGTACCCGGAGGAAACCCATGCAGACACAGGGAGAACATGCAAACTCCAGGCAGGTGGTGCCATGGTTGGGATTTGAACCAACGACCCGAGTACTGCCAGGCAGACAAAATGACAGCAGAGCTGGAGCAGCGCACACGCGCGCCCCCTAGCCTGGAAGTGCTGGATCATGTACATGTACTTGATCCAGCGCTGTGGGCCCGCACGGTCACAGTATATGTACAGAGTGCAGTCAGCAAGCGGCTAATGACATGATTGTACAAACAACAACAAAAGGCATACATTTTTGTGATTCTATGAACATTTTATGTGACCAGTACTTTTTATACAATTTTCTATTATTTTTTTTTTTTACACTTTCATTAACTATGATCATTATGTACCTTTATGCAGGCCATACATGGTTCGAATTCCGAACTATTTTTCGTCCGAAAATCGAAACCGTCGTTCGCTCGGTAATCCGATGGTGCCATCAATGATTTCGAAAATAAGCCGACCGAGTCATAAAGTTCACCCCATATAACAGGTGAAACTTCTGTTCCTTCCAGGTCACGGCTGAAGGGGCATATTCTTTTCGGAAAAACAATCATACGATTTAACCATCATTGAGTCGAAAATTGGTCGTTTTTCACAAATTGTCCAACATGCCGATCACTGAAAAGGGGAGGAACCACACAAATCGGCTGGTGCCATTGACCCACTAACAGAGTGATTATTCTTAGGTCCGATTTTCTGATGAAAAATCGGTCGAATTTCGACCCATGTATGGCCGGCCTTAGTCCTCATGCACACTTGACATTTTGATAATGCTGGTAACGCTAGCTGTGTAAAGTCACATTAACCACTTCCCGTCCGGCCCATGTACATAAACGGCCAGACGGGAGCAGTGCAGGACCGGGTGGACGTTTATAAATGGCCTCTACATTCATTGCCTGTGTGTGCTCCCTGGGAGTGCGCGGCACCACGACCCGGTGCCCACTGTGTCCTCCAGAAACAACAGAACACCGATCGTCGTACGGGACCTCTGTGCGAGGTCTTGATCATGTGATCACTGATTGGCCAATCAGTGATCACATGCAGAGTAGTAAGCAAGATGTCACTTCTGACATCATTGCTTACTACGTGTGAAATCTGTGAATGATCAACGAGATCACATGGTACAGGGCTATTCACAACACTCTTGTATCATGTGACAAGCTGTGACCAATCACAGCTCTCACAGTATTTCTCAATGGCTGCAGGAATGTAGCCAGAATCAGGGGCGGACTGACCATTGGGGAACTCGGGCACTGCCCGAGGGCCCAGGGTCAGTAGGGGTCCCCATGAGATGTCCCTGGTACCTTTCATAGTCTTTTTTGGGTGTGATTTGATTGTGGGCGAGGACAAGGGGGCCCCATGAGTTGTCAGTCCGCCCCTGGCCAGAGAGAAGGAGAAATGATTGCTTTTACAGCCTTTATGGGTGTAAAAGCAATCAGTGTAAAAACAATAAAAAAAATCTTCATCACCCCCACAAGTAGTACAGTGTCACCATGGTGACACTGTACTGCTAGGGTGACAGTATGTTTAAAAAAAAAACACAAATAATAATATGAAAAGAAAAATGTAAAAAAAAATTCTGAAAAATTATAAATTTTGGTTATGAACTAATTTGGGATTTTTTTTTTTTACTAAAAAGATAACTGAATACATTTTGGCCAAGATTTATGAAGAAAGATTATTTATTTGCAAAATGTTATAAGAAAAACACTTATTTTTTCAAAATGTTTGGACTTTTTCATTTACATAGCAAAAAATAAAAATCCCAGTGGTGAATAAATACCACCAAAATAAAGTTTTATCTGTCTAAAAAAACCCCGAAAAAATGTACATGGGTACAGTGTTGCATGACCGCGCAATTGTCATTCAAAGTGTGATAGCGCTGAAAGCTGAAAATTGCCCTGGACAGGAAGGGGGTAAAAGTGTCCGGAGTTGAAGTGGTTAAAAACGTGAGTTTTTCAGCTTTTTTTTTTTGCGTTTTTGCATTAGCGTTTAGCAGCGTTTTGCCGTGATTAACTGTGTTTTCCCGCATTTTTTTGTGTTTGTGTTTTTTAGTGTTTTTTTTGGGGGGGGGTCAAAAAAACATCCAAAAACGCCGGTATGTGGTGTTTTACCGTGTTTTGCCGCATTACAGCGTTTTTACAGCTAACAAACTCCTCTAGAAACCCACTAGTCCTGTTTTTTTTTTCCAGCCAAAAAACAATGATTCCAGTCAATGTGTGTATGGACACATAGGATAACATGCTGGTGGGCTTACTGGCTGTAGGAAAAAAACGTAAACCGCCAAAAACAACCGCTGTAAAAATGTCCCGTGTGCATGAGGACTAATAACACTGGTAAAATTAGCTGTGTAAAGTCACGTTAAAAACAAGTTTTTCAGCATTTTTTAGCGTTTTTGTATTAGCGTTTTGCTGCGTTTTTTCGCATTTGCGGTTTTTAGAAGGCTCCAAGCACGCGGGACATTTTAATAACACTGGTACCGTTAGCTGTGAAAAGTTACGTTAAAAATGCACATTTTTCTGCATTTTTGCATTAGCATTTTGTGTTTTTTTTCCGCGATTAGCGGCTTTTTCCGCATTGTTCCGCATTTGCGTTTTCTAGAGGTTTTTTTAGCATTTTTTTGACCACAAAAATAATTATTTTTTTGGTTAAGAAGACTTCCAAAAACACCAGTTTGCAGCGTTTTAACGCATTTTACTGCGTTTTGCAGAGTTAGAACATTTTTACAGCTAAATAACTCCTCTAGAAACCCACTAGTCCTGAGATTTTTTTCCAGCCAAAAAACGTTGATTCCAATATATGTGTGCATGGACACATAGGATAACATGCTGGGGACCAGGGGCGAACTGACCATTTGGAAATTCGGGCACTATCCGAGGGCCCAAAGTCAATAGGGGGCCCCATGAGATGCCCCTGGTAGGCTTTTTTGAGTTTGGGCAAGGACACAGGGGCCCCATGATCCCCTATTGCCAGGGGGCCCCATGAATTGTCAGTCCGCCCCTGCTGGGGGGTTTAGCATTTTTTTTACCACAAAAAAATGTTGTTTTTTTTTTGGTTAAGAAGACTTCCAAAAACGCCTATTTGCAGTGTTTTACTGCGTTTTGTAGAGTTAGAACATTTTTACAGCTAAATAACTCTTCTAGAAACCCACTAGTTCTGGGTGCTTTTTCCAGCCAAAAAACATTGATTGCAGTCTATGTGTGTCAGTAGGGAGCCCCATGAGATGCCCCGGTACCTTTTTCATAGGCTTTTTTTAGTTTGGGCAAGGACACAGGGGCCCCATGATCCCCTATTGCCCGGGGGCCCCATGAGTTGTCAGTCCTCCCTTGCTGGGGGGGTTTAGCATTTTTTTTACCACAAAAAATAATTTTTTTTTTGGTTAAGAAGACTTCCAAAAATGCCGATTTGTAGCGTTTTACTGTGTTTTGTAGACTTAGAACATTTTTACAGCTAAATAACTCCTCTAGAAGCCCACTAGTCCTAGGTATTTTTTTCCAGCCAAAAAACGTTGATTCCAGTCTATGTGTGTCAGTAGGGGGCCCCATGAGATGCCCCTGGTACCTTTTTCATAGGCTTTTTTGAGTTTGGGCAAGGACACAGGGGCCCCATGATCCCCTATTGCCCAGGGGCCCCATGAGTTGTCAGTCCGCCCCTGCTGGGGGGGTTTACTGGCTGTCGAAAAAAAAAAATCAAACGCCAAAAACATCCGCTGTAAAAACGTCAAGTGTGCATGAGGACTTAATCCTTCTGTGTTTCGTAGAGCCGGGTTATTTTTAGGTAGGCAAATGAGTGATCGTCGAGTTATTTTATTTATTTATTTCAGGTACTTATATAGCGCCATCAATTTGCGCAGCACTTTACATATATATTGTACATTCACATCAGTCCCTAACCCTCAAGGGGCGTACAATCTAAGGTCCCTAACTCACATTCATACATACACATACTAGGGACAATTTAGACAGGAGCCAATTAACCTACCAGCATGTCTTTGGAGTGTGGGAGGAAACCGGAGTACCCGGAGGAAACCCACGCAGGCACAGGGAGAACATGCAAACTCCAGGCAGGTGGTGCTGTGGTCGGGATTTGAACCAGCAACCCGAGTACTGCCAGGTGGAAGTGCTAACCATTTAGCCCCTGTGCTGCCCGACGTTCGGTCTGGACGTCTAGGCGTCAAGGAACGAAAAGGGTTAAAATGAAATGAAAAGGAAGAACCAGTTGAGCGAGGCGCAGAGGAGGCGCGCTGATAAAGGTGGTAGAGGGTGCCAGCCGCACAGCCCAGCTTCCTCGTACAGGTGGACTGGCGAGGCTCCATGCCAAATAGTTTTGGTTTACAGGGAGTGGTGGGAGTACATTCTTCAAACCACTCCTAGGAAGCAGCGCTCTCTTCACACAAATCAATGACAATTTGCAGTCCACACCCCCCCCTCCACAGCAGCCTGCCTGATATTTTTTCCTACTTTTTTACATCAATTCAGCACTTCTGCAGTCACCGCCTGCTACAACGGACGCAGAGAAAGGTCAGTGGAAAAGCTTTCTTTTTTGCTCCAATTTTTTCGATTCTGTGCCGGCCGCTGCGGCGAACGCTCTCTGAGAGATACAAAGAAAAATAAACGACCCTTCCTATTCTTCTGCAGGGTATAGAATTGGAGGATGACAGTTCTCCCAGGCTCAGCTCCTGAGATCAAAAATGTACAAGGTGACGGAACTCATGGCAGCCAATCAGAGATGGTTTTTAAATTTTTTTTTTTTTTAGATGCGTTTTTTTTTTTTTCCTGTAATGCTTTCCTGATCTGGATGTATAAAAATCATGCTTTCCTGATCTGCAGAGAGCTTTCAGTCCCAGCAGCCAAGGGAGCTTATGTTCCGTCATGGAAATTTAAAGGGTATTTCCACTTTTTCAATCTAATTTGGGCTTGCTATGAGTTCCCATTCACACAGCATAAAAAAAATGTTTGAAAAAAAATTCTTACCTTCTAGATTAGCTTTTCTCAACCTTATTACCCCAGAGGAACCCTTGAAATAATTGTCATGTCTCAGGGAACTCCTGCTAAGATGAGTCTATTGGGGGTCATTAGGAAAATGCCCCTTATATTGGTGGCCAATGTAATGTGATCAGGGGGAAGAATGCTCCTTACATTGGTGATCAGCAGGACGAATGCTCCTTACATTGGTGATCGGGGGGAAGAATGCTCCTTACATTGGTGGTCAGTGGGAAGAATGCTCCTTACATTGGTGATCATTGGGAAGAATGTTCCTTACATTGGTGATCAGTGGGAAGAATGCTCCTTACATTGGTGGTCAGTGGGAAGAATGCTCCTTACATTGGTGATCAGCGGGAAGAATGCTCCTTACATTGGTGGTCAGTGGGAAGAATGTCCCTTACATTGGTGGTCAGCGGGAATAATGCTCCTTACATTGGTGATCAGTGGGAAGAATGCTCCTTACATTGGTGGTCAGTGGGAAGAATGCTCCTTACATTGGTGGTCAGTGGGAAGAATGCTCCTTACCTTGGTGGTCAGTGGGAAAAATGCTCCTTACATTGGTGATCAGTGGGAAGAATGCCCCTTACCTTGGTGGTCAGTGAGAAGAATGCTCCTTACATTGGTGGCCAGTGAGAAGAATGCTCCTTACATTGGTGGTCAGTGGGAAGAATGTTCCTTACATTGGTGGTCAGTGGGAAGAATGCTCCTTACCTTGGTGGTCAGTGAGAAGAATGCTCCTTACATTGGTGGTCAGTGAGAAGAATGCTCCTTACCTTGGTGATCAGTGGGAAGAATGCTCATTACATTGGTGGTCAGTGGGAAGAATGCTCCTTACCTTGGTGGTCAATGAGAAGAATGCTCATTACATTGGTGGTCAGTGGGAAGAATGCTCATTACATTGGTGGACAGTGGGAAGAATGCTCCTTACATTGGTGGACAGTGGGAAGAAAGTCTCCTTCATTAGTGTGGCAGTTAGAATGTCACTTTTACAAACCGCTTTAATGATCATTGGTGTCATGCTACTGCTATGTGGGCTTATGGATTTATGAAGGCAACATTAGATAAGAGGTTCATTAGTCTCAGCTCAAGGAACCCCTGGTAACCTCTGGAGGAACCCTGATTGATAATGGCTATTTTAGATGTTTCTAATGCTGGCCATACATGGTTAGATTTTCTTTTGAAAGTCTTAGTTTTCAAAACTTTTGTTCGATTTTTGACCAATCAATGTAAAAGAAAAATCGTACTTGTATTGTGCACATGCTAGGAAAATATTTCATCCAGAAAAATTCTAAGCATTGGTATGGTCATAGAATGACCATTTTAAAGCTTTCAAACTAAGTTTCTTGAATCATAAATGTATCTATTGTGTATCATGATGTCAATTTTTGGATGCATATCCGTTCAAAAATCAAACTACCAGCTAACCGTGTATGGCCAGCGTAAGGTGAAGGTGTCATGGTTAGTTCTAAGAATTTCTGTCCCTAAGTGTATTTGTCCCCACACTATCCCTCATTAACATTCGATGCAGGAGGGCAATTTCTACATTTTTAACCCTTTGTTAGAACAGACAGTGTGGAAATGCACTTTAAGGCACAGTAGTGAGAGCTGATCAGTTGAGCCCAATCTATAATCAATAAAAGATCTGCTATAGCGGGTAGCGGGGAATGGACCAACATGATGTTTTATTTGTTCTAATTTAATAAGCAAAATAATGGGGTTATACTGTGTATATATATATATATATATGAAAAAAAAAAGAAGTGATTAGTTTGATATTTACAGAGTCATTTGCTGTATATCCATAGTGACAGTTACAAAATTACCAGAAACAAACTAATTTGTAGAAGTCGGCTGATCGGCACATTAATCCAAAAATTATAATACAGTAAGAATTACCTTGAAACTAAAACATGAAATTTAAAATGTTGCTGGCTAAAAATGAACTTAAAATTTCACATGAACATGAACTGAAAAGGTAAATGAAGGACAACTTAAAATTGGCTCAGCAGAGTCAAATCACTTTCTCAACTTTTTTTTTTGACATGGAGGAACCCTTGAAATAACTTTCAGGCCTCAAAGAATCCCTGCTAATAATGACTAGATCTATAGCTCACAGTACATTAGCGCATTGGTAAGTGGGGAGAATGCTCCTTACATTGGTGGTCAGTAGGAAGAATGCTCCTTAGATTGGCGATCAGTGCTCCTTATATTGCTGATCAATGGGAAGAATGCTCCTTACATTGGTGGTCAGTGAGAAGAATGCTCCTTATATTGGTGATCAATGGGAAGAATGCTCCTTATATTGGTGATCAATAGTAAGAATGTTCCTTTTATTGGTGATCAGGGGGAAGAATGCTCCTTATATTGGTGATCAATGGGAAGAATGCTCCTTTCATTGGTGATCAAGGGGAAGAATGCGCATTACATTGGTAGTTAGTGGGAAGAATGCTGCTTACATTGGTGGTCAGTGCTCCTTATATTGGTGATCAATGGGAAGAATGCTCCTTTCATTGGTGATCAGTGGGAAGAATGCTCCTTTCATTGGTGATCAGTGGGAAGAATGCTCCTTTCATTGGTGATCAGTGGGAAGAATGCTCCTTACATTGGTGGTCAGTTAGAAGAATGCTCCTTATATTGGTGATCAATGGGAAGAATGCCCCTTACATTGGTGGTCTGTGGGAAGAATGCTCCTTTCATTGGTGATCAGTGGGAAGAATGCTCCTTACATTGGTGGTCAGTTGGAAGAATGCTCCTTATATTGGTGATCAATGGGAAGAATGCCCCTTACATTGGTGGTCTGTGGGAAGAATGCTCCTTTCATTGGTGATCAGTGGGAAGAATGCTCCTTACATTGGTGATCAGTTGGAAGAATGCTCCTTATATTGGTGATCAATGGGAAGAATGCCCCTTACATTGGTGGTCTGTGGGAAGAATGCTCCTTACATTGGTGGTCTGTGGGAAGAATGCTCCTTACATTAGTGGTCTGTGAGAAGAATGCTCCTTACATTGGCGGTCAGTGCTCCTTACATTGGTGGTCAGTGCGAAGAATTCTCCTTATATTGGTAATTAGTTGGAAGAATGCTTCTTACATTGGTGTCAGTGCTCTTTACATTGGTGACCACTGGGTATAAAGCTCCTTACATTGGTGGTTCTGTAGGAAGAATGTTCCTTACATTGGTAGTCATCGAGAAGAATGCTCCTTACATTGGTGGTCAATGGGGAGAATGCTCCTTACATTGGTGGTCAGAGGAAAAGATGTTCCTTACATTGGTAGTCCGAGGGAAGAATGACCCTTATACATTTAGCTAAAAAAACATTTGTGTCAGTAGTTTTACATCTGAGAATCTCTTCTAAACAAACACCTGGCTACCTCTGGAGGAACCTTAGGTATCCACAGAACTCTTGTTGGGATCGGTTGCTCTAACCTATCTACCACCAACAGGCTGGTTTGAGTCTTGAAGCCAGGAGTCATGAAGTAGGTTTTTGAGTGGTGAGTGGAGCCAGAGCAGCATGAAATGAAGCAAATGCAGGTACGACATACAAACTCAATGCAGATAGACCCTTGATATAATTGGAACTTCATTTATCCAAAGCAATGGCCCTAGTCTCTTAGCCATCATAGCCAATGAAATGTGATATCTGATTGATGTATAGGGGTTTCTGGTTGTTGCACATTGCCATTACCCTCCAGTCTACCTATTTTTAATGAGAAATGGCTGTTTAGTAAATAGGGTTTCAATGAAGCAGAATTCTGAGGTGTTTAAAGAAATGCTAAATTATTTCATTACCCTCTAGTACAATCCTCATCGGCATATATGGAGAACATGTAAGATGGGTTACAACAGTGGGTGTCAATGTATGAAGTATAGCAGGTCTCAACTGCGGCCCCTGACATCCCCAAAGGACCACGCATAATGTTTAGTATATGTAATTCTGTAGATGACCATCTGTGGACATTCCATAGGAGATGGTAAGAGACTGGTTACAGGTGTGGTTGAAAACTGTGGATATGCTACAGGTGTGGTTAAAGATTGTGGACATGCCACAGGAGATGTTTTATAACCATGGGCATGCTACAGGTATGGTTAGAGATTGTGGATATGCTACCACACTGTGGGCACAATACAGGTGTGGCTGAAGACTGTGGACATACTACAGGAGTGGTTGGAGACTGTAGACATGCTGCATTTGTAGTTGAAAAAGTGGACAGGCTGTAGGTGTGGTTGGAGACTGTGGACTTTTACAGGTGTGGTTAGAGACTACATATGCTATAGATGTGTTTTAAACTGTGGGCATGCTAAAGGTGTGGTTGGAGACCTTGGACATGCTACGTATGTGGTTAGAAACCTTGGTCATGCTGCATGTGTGGTTGGAAACTGTGGACATGCTACAGGTGTGGTTGGAGACTGTGGACATGCAACATTAGTGGTTGGAAACCATGGCTATGCATATGCTACAGATGTGTTTTTGAGAACTATGGGCATACTACAGGTATGGTTGGAGACTATGGATATGCTACAGATGGGTTTTAAAACTATGGGCATGCTGTAGGTGTGGTTGGAAACTGGAGAAACACTGCAGGATACAAAAATAGTCTTGGAACATGTTTTAAGAGACTACTAAAGATCACTGCCATAGTAGTCCCTTTCCAAATCAATGCTCCCACATGGAGTCTGAGGGCTGCACTGCAATCAAAGGGTCACATGTGGCTGTTGGACCACTGGTTGGGCACCAAGAAGGTAAAGACTTCTTAGCCTGGTTGACCTCTTGCTGGGGTAAAAGGAGTTCTACCCACCAAATCCGGGAAGGCCCAACTGGGAACTGGGCAGTGCCCCAATCCAATCCAAATGGGGGTACGTGCTCTGGGTAGAGTTGCTTTTTAGTATTAAGGTGGTTCTCATAGGTTTCAACATAACACCTAATTTCCTGTCAAGTAATCCCATTGCTGTATGCTGACTTCAGCAGTGATTTCAGCCACGTTCCCCTTTTAATCTTTTTTTGTTTTTAACCAAAAAAGGGACTATCACGGAGTTAAATATACTAAGTTATAGAGATATCAAAGGTCTTGTTTCTGTGATGGCTTTTTAAAGAATATTAGTGGATGTTCTTTGTGGCTCTTGTAGCCAAAATGAATTTGATTTTGTTATCTATGGCTTTCTGGATTTCCTACCTTTCCTTTCCTTTCTTCCTTCCTTCCTTCATTTCCCTTGCTTCTTTCCTTCCTGTCTTATTTTCCTTCCTTCCTTCCTTTCCCTTGCTTCTTTTTTTCCTTCCTTCCTTCCTTCCTTCCTTCCTTCCTTCCTTCCTTCCTTTCCCTTGCTTCTTTCTTTCTTTCTCTTCTTTCTCTTCTTTCCTTCCTTCCTTCATTCCTTCCTTTCTCTTCTTTCCTTCCTTCCTTCATTCCTTCCTTTCTCTTCTTTCCTTCCTTCCTTCCTTCCTTCCTTCTTTCCTCCCCATCCTTCCTCTCCTTTCTTCTTCCCTTTCTTCTTCCCTTTCTTCTTCCCTTCCTCCCTCTCTCTCCCCCACTAGGTGGCACAGTTCTTTTGGTACCAATAAATCGCACCATACAGTATATCTCTCCTATAAATTAGCTGCAGGGTGGCGATGTTCTATTTATTGTTTTTTTACAGTTATACAATATTTGTCGCACTATAACAACCAATCACAATCTCTGAAATGCTTCCCCATAGAGACTTACCAAGAGAAAGGTCAATCAAATAGATTTCTACTCAGATCGTCTGGCCTGGTAGGGCATGTTGAGACCCAGGTTGCCCTCAGGTCACCCTCAGGCCAATGACAAATGGCATCTCTGAGTATCCCATCTGACAATTACAATTACATTCTGCTGTAAGCTCCTTGCAGTGTGCTGGGAGTGTGACACCCTTATCTTTCTTATCCAGATAAATATGAGATATTCCAGAATGGATGGTGTGGGCCCGGAATTCACAGAGAAGAGCAAAACTGGTACAATTCTTCCTCCCGGCAGTCTGAATCCAGTTCTGGGATCTTTTAAAATATTTACAATCCCGCTCCTTTTCTCGTTTTTTTTTTTTTTAATGTTTGACTTCCAAAACTATTTTTATAGGAGAAACAAATGACATTTTTGCATGTCTCATTTCTTTATAACATATGCTGTGGCTAAGGGGACCAGAAATAGAAATCTTTGAACGCTGTACCATGGCTGTGGTATTTTTGTTTGTGTAAATCCGGCATTTTTAGTATTTGTGTAAATCTGGCCTTTTTAGTATTTGTGTAAATCTGGCCTTTTTAGTATTTGTGGAAATCTGACCTTTTTAGTATTTGTGGAAATCTGGCCTTTTTAGTATTTGTGGAAATCTGGCCTTTTTAGTATTTGTGGAAATCTGGCGTTTTTAGTATTTGTGTAAATCTGGCATTTTTAGTATTTGTGTAAATCTGGCATTTTTAGTATTTGTGGAAATCTGGCATTTTTAGTATTTGTGTAAATCTGGCATTTTTAGTATTTGTGTAAATCTGATATTTTTAGTATTTGTTTAAATCTGGCATTTTTAGTATTTGTGTAAATCTGGTGTTTTTAATATTTGTGTAAATCTGGCATTTTCAGTATTTGTGTAAATCTGACGTTTTTCGTATTTGTGTAAACCTTACATTTTTAGTATTTGTGTAAATCTGGCATTTTCTGTATTTGTGGAAATCTGGCGTTTTTAGTATTTGTGGAAATCTGACATTTTTAGTATTTGTGTAAATCTGGCGTTTTTAGTATTTGTGGAAATCTGACATTTTTAGTATTTGTGTAAATCTGGCGTTTTTAGTATTTGTGTAAATCTGATATTTTAGAATTTGCTGGTATCGATACAGTTTAAACCCAAAAAAGCAAATGTAGCTAAATGACTAAAATTTTAATACCAAGGGATGTATCTGGGATGTCTGTGCAAATGGGGTAAAATCGAATGTTCTCGGGCTGTCTTTTCCACAGATTGAATGTGCATCAAATTAAAAAAAAAGTACTGCATTCTGTCCACTAGATGGTGCTGACTATCATAGGAAATAAGTATGCTCCTCAGAGCCATCTAGTGGCCATAAAGCAGTATTTTTCTCATTTTTCTACACATTCAGTCAGCGGAGAATATATTGTAGCATGAGAACATTCGATTTTGCCCCACTTGCACAGAACGCATTTACATGCAGTTTCAATGGTTGGAATGCTTCTCACATCGATGGCCAGTGGGAAGGTTATTCCTTACATTGCGCAGAACGAATTAACATGCAGTTTTGATGGGCGAACAGCGAAGAGTCTAATATAAAATAAAAAAAGCATAAAAGCATAACTTAAAAAAAAAAAGCATTAAAACATAACTTAAACCCACAATACTCACCGTACAGCAATGCAACTTCCAAGAAATCATTCACCGATATGTTGGCCCGGTCTTTCTCCTGGTTTGGCGTCTTTGTCCTCCCTGATTGGCTGGCGTGGGATGACATAACATCAGCACATGCACACGGGAGTGAACCTCAGATCCCGAGGCATATTGTGACAGCACAACAAACGTGAGAGGTATTAACACGGCGACAATTTCTGGTCAGTGGGAGCAAACGATATTAAAAAAACACCAAAAATAGAGTTATGTATGTTTGAATGTTACATATATTTTAAACACAACTTATGTGTGAATCTGACTTCATTGCTTGTAATCCCTTGTGCAAGATCACCGAGACTCTTGCTGCTCCTTTTCCATCCAATCACAGGATGGCAGTGGAGAGGTGACCTGACTGCAGCAGAGAAAAATCAGGTCACCAGGTTGGCTGTGTTATTGTGTGGCAAAGCTGTGTAAATCTTAGGATTGGATGGACAGGGATACAAAATCTTAGGAAGGCAATATTGATCATATATATATATATATATATATATATATATATATATATATATATATATATATATATATATAAAAGTGCAGAAACCTTTTGAGGACCCCCATATAAATTAAACTGTGTGTGTTCCCTAGGAGTTCAGCTTTCTCTTGGGATACCTCTTTATCCCCCTAACACTTTCTGGTTGCACTGTTTTTGTTTGAAGCATCTATGTATTATTATTATTATACAGGATTTATATATTATTATTATTATTATTATACAGGATTTATATATTATTATTATACAGGATTTATATATTATTATTATACAGGATTTATGGCGCCAACAGTTTGCTCAGCACTTTACAATATAACGGGAGACAATACAGCAACAATACAGTTCAATACAAGAGGGGTAGGAGGGCCCTGATCCTGGGAGCTTACAATCTAAGAGGGAGGGGCTTGTGGTACAAAACGTAATAAGTGTGGGGGATGGACTGGTAGGAGGCAGGGGCGGACTGACCATTTGGAAACTCGGGCACTGCCCCAGGGCCCGGGGTCAGTAGGGGGCCCGATGAGATGCCCCTGGTACCTTTTTCATAGGCTTTTTTGAGTTTGGGCAAGGACACAGGGGCCCCATGATCCCCTATTGCCTGGGGGCCCCCTGAGTTGTCAGTCCACCCCTGGTAGGAGGGATAGAAGATTCTGTTATTAGCTGAGGGCAGGATAGGCTTCCCTGAAGAGATAGGTTTTCAGAGATCGCCTAAAAGTGAGCAGAGTAGGCGATAGTCTGATAAATTGGGGTAGAGAGTTCCAGAGGATGGGGGAAGCTCTGGAAAAGTCCTGGAGACGAGCATGGGAGGAGGAGACAAGGGCGCTAGAGAGCAGGAGGTCGTGCGAGGAGCGGAGAGTACGGTTTGGATGATATTTGGAGACAAGATTGGTGATGTTATTTGGGGCGGAGTTATAAATGGCTTTATATGTTATTGTAGGGTGATGCTCTGGGACTCAGTCTGGATTTACAGGCCCATGCATCAAAAATTCTGTCTAGGGCCTGAAGTGTTTCTATCTGTTGTACGGGTATCCTTCGGTACTCTAATCTCCTCCCAAAACCATACTGCTAGGTTAATAGGCTTCCATGCAGGATATGCTCAAGGCTACCATATGTACAACTGTAGCTCCTGTCAATCTAATTTTGCCAGTACACGGCAAAGGAATCCCTAGGAATTGTGGGTCACCTAGCATTACAGCAGACAAAGTTCGTTTTGCAGCTCCGATTTATCCCCCTAACACTTTTGTTGGAAGCATCTATGCATGGAGCCTCTCTGGATTTTACAGGCCCATACATATCAAATATATTCCCTAGGGCCTGAGTGTCTCTAAAACTGTGTCTGTCAGTTGTATGGTTATTCCTTGGTACTCTGATTTCCACCCAAACCCTACAATGTACTGCTAGGCTAGTAGGCTTCCATGCAGGATATGCTCAAGGCTGCCATAGTCCCAACTGCGGCTCCAGTCAATCCAGTTTTGCCAGTGTACGGCAAAGGATTCTCTGAGCACTGTGGATCACCTAAAGAAAGCACTAGAGCAGATAAAACTTGCTTTTCACCTCCTCTTGTCTGATTGAAACCTCAGACACGGTAGCCACATAACAGAGGAGGAGTTGCTTTGATGGCTCATTTTGGTATGGGTATCCCCCAGTACTCTGATTTCCACCGAAAACCATACTTCTAGGTTAACAGGCTTCCATCCAGAATATGCTCTAGGCTACCATATGTGCGATTGCAACACGAGTCAATATAATTTTTCCAGTAATTGGGACGAGGCCTCTTCACAATAATCAGAATGAATTGGGTGATTGGTAGTTTATCTATGAATTACAGCCCACCGGGGCAGCGGTGCATTGGGGGTATGATGGCGGTATATGGGGGGCATTAATAGTGTACTGGCCATATTGTGTATTGGGGGTATGACAGCGGTATATGGGGGGCATTAATAGTGTACTGGCCATATTGTGTATTGGGGGTATGACGGCGGTATATGGGGGGCATTAATAGTGTACTGGCCATATTGTGTATTGGGGGTATGACGGCGGTATATGGGGGGCATTAATAGTGTACTGGCCATATTGTGTATTGGGGGTATGACGGCGGTATATGGGGGGCATTAATAGTGTACTGGCCATATTGTGTATTGGGGGTATGACGGCGGTATATGGGGGGCATTAATAGTGTACTGGCCATATTGTGTATTGGGGGTATGACGGCGGTATATGGGGGGCATTAATAGTGTACTGGCCATATTGTGTATTGGGGGTATGATGGCGGTATATGGGGGGCATTAATAGTGTACTGACCATATTGTGTATTGGGGGTATGACGGCGGTATATGGGGGGCATTAATAGTGTACTGGCCATATTGTGTATTGGGGGTATGACGGCGGTATATGGGGGGCATTAATAGTGTACTGGCCATATTGTGTATTGGGGGTATGACGGCGGTATATGGGGGGCATTAATAGTGTACTGGCCATATTGTGTATTGGGGGTATGACGGCGGTATATGGGGGCATTAATAGTGTACTGACCATATTGTGTATTGGGGGTATGACGGCGGTATATGGGGGGCATTAATAGTGTACTGGCCATATTGTGTATTGGGGGTATGATGGCGGTATATGGGGGGCATTAATAGTGTACTGGCCATATTGTGTATTGGGGGTATGATGGCGGTATATGGGGGGCATTAATAGTGTACTGACCATATTGTGTATTGGGGGTATGATGGCGGTATATGGGGGGCATTAATAGTGTACTGACCATATTGTGTATTGGGGGTATGATGGCGGTATATGGGGGGCATTAATAGTGCACTGACCATATTGTGTATTGGGGGTATGATGGCGGTATATGGGGGGCATTAATAGTGTACTGGCCATATTGTGTATTGGGGGTATGACGGCGGTTTATGGGGGGCATTAATAGTGTACTGGCCATATTGTGTATTGGGGGTATGACGGCGGTATATGGGGGGCATTAATAGTGTACTGACCATATTGCGTATTGGGGGTATGACGGCGTTATATGGGGGGCATTAATAGTGTACTGACCATATTGCGTATTGGGGGTATGACGGCGTTATATGGGGGGCATTAATAGTGTACTGACCATATTGCGTATTGGGGGTATGACGGCGTTATATGGGGGGCATTAATAGTGTACTGGCCATATTGCGTATTGGGGGTATGACGGCGTTATATGGGGGGCATTAATAGTGTACTGGCCATATTGTGTATTGGGGGTATGACGGCGGTATATGGGGGGCATTAATAGTGTACTGACCATATTGTGTATTGGGGGTATGACGGCGGTATATGGGGGGCATTAATAGTGTACTGGCCATATTGTGTATTGGGGGTATGACGGCGGTATATGGGGGCATTAATAGTGTACTGACCATATTGTGTATTGGGGGTATGACGGCGGTATATGGGGGGCATTAATAGTGTACTGGCCATATTGTGTATTGGGGGTATGACGGCGGTATATGGGGGCATTAATAGTGTACTGACCATATTGTGTATTGGGGGTATGACGGCGGTTTATGGGGGGCATTAATAGTGTACTGGCCATATTGTGTATTGGGGGTATGACGGCGGTATATGGGGGGCATTAATAGTGTACTGACCATATTGCGTATTGGGGGTATGACGGCGTTATATGGGGGGCATTAATAGTGTACTGACCATATTGCGTATTGGGGGTATGACGGCGTTATATGGGGGGCATTAATAGTGTACTGGCCATATTGCGTATTGGGGGTATGACGGCGTTATATGGGGGGCATTAATAGTGTACTGGCCATATTGCGTATTGGGGGTATGACGGCGGTATATGGGGGGCATTAATAGTGTACTGACCATATTGTGTATTGGGGGTATGACGGCGGTATATGGGGGGCATTAATAGTGTACTGGCCATATTGTGTATTGGGGGTATGACGGCGGTATATGGGGGCATTAATAGTGTACTGACCATATTGTGTATTGGGGGTATGACGGCGGTATATGGGGGGGCATTAATAGTGTACTGACCATATTGTGTATTGGGGGTATGACGGCGGTATATGGGGGGCATTAATAGTGTACTGGCCATATTGTGTATTGGGGGTATGACGGCGGTATATGGGGGCATTAATAGTGTACTGACCATATTGTGTATTGGGGGTATGACGGCGGTATATGGGGGCATTAATAGTGTACTGACCACATTGTGTATTGGGGGTATGACGGCGGTATATGGGGGGCATTAATAGTGTACTGGCCATATTGTGTATTGGGGGTATGACGGCGGTATATGGGGGGCATTAATAGTGTACTGGCCATATTGTGTATTGGGGGTATGACGGCGGTATATGGGGGGCATTAATAGTGTACTGACCATATTGTGTATTGGGGGTATGACGGCGTTATATGGGGGGCATTAATAGTGTACTGACCATATTGTGTATTGGGGGTATGACGGCGTTATATGGGGGGCATTAATAGTGTACTGACCATATTGTGTATTGGGGGTATGACGGCGGTATATGGGGGGCATTAATAGTGTACTGACCATATTGTGTATTGGGGGTATGACGGCGGTATATGGGGGGCATTAATAGTGTACTGGCCATATTGTGTATTGGGGGTATGACGGCGTTATATAGGGGGCATTAATAGTGTACTGGCCATATTGTGTATTGGGGGTATGACGGCGGTATATGGGGGCATTAATAGTGTACTGACCATATTGTGTATTGGGGGTATGACGGTGGTATATGGGGGCATTAATAGTGTACTGACCATATTGTGTATTGGGGGTATGATGGCGGTATATGGGGGGCATTAATAGTGCACTGACCATATTGTGTATTGGGGGTATGATGGCGGTATATGGGGGGTATGACGGCGGTATATGGGGGGCATTAATAGTGTACTGACCATATTGTGTATTGGGGGTATGATGGCGGTATATGGGGGGCATTAATAGTGTACTGGCCATATTGTGTATTGGGGGTATGATGGCGGTATATGGGGGGGGGCATTAATAGTGTACTGGCCATATTGTGTATTGGGGGTATGATGGCAGTATATGGGGGGCATTAATAGTGTACTGGCCATATTGTGTATTGGGGGTATGATGGCAGTATATGGGGGGCATTAATAGTGTACTGTCAGATTCCCGGCTCCTCCACCAGAACTCACTCACCCAGCCGCTCTTCCAGAGTTCAGTAATGTCAGCCACATAAAAGAGGCAGAGCTGCCTTCCCTCCTCTCCGGGGGAGTGAAAAATCCGGCAAACACTTAGCTAACGTCTCATTAACCCCGCCACAGCCGGAGCGGAGGTGTCAGCTCCCCTCCAGTACTGGGTGTAAAGGATTTGTCCCCAGAATCTCTGTCCCTAGTTGTCACCGCTACTGGACAAATACAATTCTTGTTTCTATGGTTTATGATTCTCAGTGCTCTATGTGGATTTTCATTGCGGGGGATTTAGTTGAAGCAAAAATAAAACAACTCCATGTATTCATTATAGCTGAAATTTGGGCAATAAAAAAAATTATATTTTAAATGCATTATTTAATAGCCTCAAAGAATATAAATCCATTTTGTGAACACCAAATGTCTTTGCAAACCCAGATATTACCATGTCAGAGTAGCAGTGACTTCACCACTGTGCTGTACATAGCCTGCGCAGAGAGCAGAGTTGTGGGAGGGGCCCAGCAGGCTCCACTCACTATAGGCCGCCTGCAAAGAACTACAGGAGGGGCCGGAGACAAGACCAGTCACCCTGCACAAGGAGAGAGAGCAGCAGTGACTGGTAGGAGGGACCCAGCAGGCTCCACCCACTACAGGCTGCCTGCAAAGAACTACAGAAGGGGGCGGAGACAAGACCAGTCACCCTGAACAAGGAGAGAAAGCAGCAGTGAATGGTAGGAGGGACCCAGTAGGCCCCACCCACTACAGGCTGCCTGCAAAGAACTACGGGAGGGGGTGGAGACAAGACCAGTCACCCTGCACAAGGAGAGAAAGCAGCAGTGACTGGTAGGAGGGACCCAGCAGGCTCCACCCACTACAGGCTGCCTGCAAAGAACTACGGGAGGGGGTGGAGACAAGACCAGTCACCCTGCACAAGGAGAGAGAGCAGCAGTGAATGGTAGGAGAGACCCAGTAGGCCCCACCCACTACAGGCTGCCTGTGGAGAACTACAGGGGGGGCGGAGACAAGACCAGTCACCCTGCACAAGGAGAGAGAGCAGCAGTGACTGGTCTTTATTAAAGTGGTAGTAAACTCTAGGGGGGAAAAAAAGTTTTTGTTTTATGGTAAGTTATGTGAAACTTACCTTAAAACAAAGCTGCGCAGCGGCACGCTGTTACCACTGACAGTGCTTAAATCTTCACTCAGGCCTTCAGCGGCTTCAATGCCTGAGCCGCGATGACGTCAGTCCTGTGCATGCGTGCGGGAGTCACTTTTGAGGTCACACAGCTCTGAAGGCTCGTGCATACCATTCGTTCAGAGCGCATGCACCGGTGCTTTACACAGGTAAAAACCTCCTAAACTGTGCATGTTTCGAGATATTTACAGTACCTACAGGTACACCTTATGACAGACTCACCTGTGGGTACAAGTACAGAATCAGGCTTTACTACTACTTTAAAGGAAAGTTTTTTCACATTTTCAACTGGTGTCAGTTACAGTTTACGTACGAGGGATAGTGTTGGCTATTGGTGTTAAATTTCATATTTTATATCAAACATTTATTTGTAATATATTATATTATATTGCCAAAAGTATTGGGCCCGCCCTCCAAAACATTGGATTCAGGAGTTCCAATCACCTCCATGGACACAGGTGTATACAGTCAAGTCCCTAGGCATGCAGACTGCTTCTACAAACATTGGTGAAAGAATGGGTCGCTCTCAGGAGCTCAGTGACTCCAAGCGTGGTCCCGTGATAGGTTGTCACCTGTGCAATAAGTCCATCCGTGACATTTCCTGGCTACTAAATATTCCACGCTCAACTGTTAGTGGGATTATAACAAAGTGGAAGCAACTGGGAACAACAGCAACTCAGCCACCAAGTGGTAGGCCACGTCACATGACAGAGCGGGGTCAGCGCATGCTGAAGCTCACAGTGTGCAGAAGTCACCAACTGTCTGCAGAGTCAATAGCTAAAGACCTCCAAACTTGGTGTGGCCTTCAGATGAGCACAACAACAGTGTGTAGAGATCTTCATGGAATGGGTTTCCATGGCCGAGCAGCTGCATCCAAGCCTTACATCACCAAGTGCAATGCAAAGAGTCGGATGCCATGGTGTAAAGTACGCCACCACTGGACTCTAGAGCAAGGGAGATGTGTTCTCTGGGGTGACCAATCACGCTTCTCTGTCTGGCAATCTGATGGACGTGTCTGAGTTTGGCAGTTGGCAGGAGCACAGTACTTGCCTGACTGCATTGTGCCAAGTGTAAAGTTTGGTGGAGGGGGGATTATGGTGTGGGGTTGTTTTTCCAGGGGTTGGGCTTGGCCCCCTAGTTCCAGTGAAGGGAACGCTTAAGGTGTCAGCAACCAAGACATTTTGGACAATTTCATGCTCCCAACCTTGTGGGAAGAGTTTGGGGATGGCCCCTTCCTGTTACAACATGACTGCGCACCAGTGCACAAAGCAAGGTCCGTAAAGACATGGAGGAGCCAGTTTGGGGTGGAGGAACTTGACTGGCCTGCACAGAGTCCTGACCTCAACCCCATAGAACACCTTTGGGATGAATTAGAGTGGAGACTGTGAGACAGGCCTCCTCCCCCGACATCAGTGCCTGACCTCACAAATGTGCTTCTGGAAGAATGGTCCAACCTTCCCATAGACACCCTCCTAAACCTTGTGGACGGCCTTCCCAGAAGAGTTGAAGCTGTTATAGCTGCAAAGGGCGGGGCCAACTCAATATTGAACCCTACGGACCAAGACTGGGGGACCATTAAAGTTCATGTGTGTGGAAAGGGCAAGCAGCCCATTAATTTTGGCAATATAGTGTGTATATATATATATATATATATATATATATATATATATATATATATAATATTTGTTTATACATGGAAAATATATATATTGGCTATAATATTATATAAATATTGACTATTGGTGTTTAAATGTCATATTTTATATCTTGTAACAAACATTTGTAAGATATATATATATATATATATTTTTTTTTTTTTAATCTGGGTTGGTGTCCTCCAGAGCATTATATAATTTATATTATATTATACTTTATTATATTATATCTGGTGCATTTGGGGGGGGGGGTTAGTATGTTTTTCAATTGTGGTGTGTTGTACATTTATATAATGTGATGTTATTTATAATGAAATATTTTTTCAAATAATTTTTGTGGTGTGGGCATTCAGATGGTGATTTTTCTTGCGAGTTCCCCAATAATGAGGTGCGGCAATGCTGGTATCATTGATGACTCTACACGGTGGATGAGCATTGGGTGGATGGAAGGGAATGGAGGAGCGTAGCAGCTATGTAAGAAAAGAGGAAATCGGATGAGAGCTTCACTTCCTGCTACAGGCTAAAATATGTCTTTATATTTTATTTATATAGAGTTTTCATCAAACCAGGCCATTCTGAAGCAGAGATACCGGCAATCCTCTACAGCGTTCACATTTTGGAATGTGAGCGTATGCTACTGCCATATGCAGGGGTATTTTTTTGTTAAATGTTCAGCCTGCCCAAGATTTCATTGTTGGGTAAGGACTTTATTGGTGAGATCTCTGCATTGAGTTCCCAGGTCTGTACACCTGTTGTGCCCATTATGAGGGGTTCCCACCATCCCTGTGCTAGGTTCCCGGGTCTGTACACCTTTTTGAGCCCATTATGAGGGGTTCCCACCATCCCTGTGCTAAGTTCCTGGGTATGCACACTTGCTGTGTCCATTATGAGGGGGTCCCACCATCCCTGTGCTGAGTTCCCAGGTCTGTACACCTGCTATGCTCATTATAAGGGGTTCCCACCATTCATGTGTTGCGTTCCCTGGTCTGTACACCTGCGGTGCCCATTATGAGGGGTTCCCACCATCCCTGTGCTGAGTTCCGGGGTCTGTACACCCGCGATGCCCATTATGAGGGGTTCCCACCATCCCTGTGCTGAGTTCCCGGGTCTGTACCCCTGCTGCATAGGTCTGTTGGATTTATTTCATGATATAGAGAATGTAAAAGGAGGAGCTGGGACACACAAAGGTGGGCAGGGGGCACCCAGGTGGACAGGAAGAGCTGGATATTTCGGTGGAGAGATCTCACTGTTGGAGTATCTAAGATGTATAAGAAGCTTGGGATTGAATCTAACTTCAAATGAAAAATTTGGGTAAGACGCCCCTTTAAGTTCAGTCGAAATAGAGCGGGGAAAGATCAGAAACTTGATTTACTTTCCATGCCTGTAATGGGAAGATTTGCTCCTACTTCCTTTTCCAACAGCCACATGGGAAATTAAGAGAAGTCCCTGCAGTGGGGACCAGGGGTGGACTGACAACTCATGGGGCCCCCGGGCAATAGGGGATCATGGGGCACCTGTGTCCTTGTCCAAACTCAAAAAAGCCTATGAAAAAGGTACCAGTGGCATCTCATAGGGCCCCCTACTGACCCCGGGCCCTCGGGCAGTGCCTGAATTTCCAAATGGTCAGTCCGCCCCTGGTGGGGACACAGACATCCGTTGTAACTTGGCATGGATATTACCCTTCCCCTTTCTATCCACAAAATTGTTCTGTGGAAACTTCTACTTTACGACACTGAAGACAACCAGTGTTTCGGGAAGACATGGTGGGTGTAAGAAATGTCCACCCTGTGGCCCCTGGTCTGCCCATGTGGACTATGTGTTCTGTTTCTCACAGACAGACGTGTAGCAGTAAATCTCAGCCAGGCAATGACTCTCTTTTCCTCCTCGTCTCCTCTCCCTCCTCTCCTCCCCGTGCCAGAGCCAACGTGTGGGTGGGAGACGACCCAACCCATGTAGATTACCATCCAGGTGACTCGGATTCTGGCACCTCTCTCCTTGGCACCGTCATTAACTCGCTGACAACTCAACACTCCTCCTAACCAGTTCCAATTGTTTGTGCGTGTGGGATAACATAATACGCGAAAGGCAGAAATTTAAAGAGGTCCTTACATGCAGGGCTGGACTGAGGGGTGGGCAGAAGAGGCGGCCATCTTGGGCAATTCTGCAGGAGGGGGTGTATAAGGGTCAGGACCTGCAACCTATCCTACTGAAATAATTCACAGATCATAGGAGGGCGCACTCTTCACCAGGGGCGGACTGACCATTTGGAAACTCGGGCACTGCCTGAGGGCCCGGGGTCAGTAGGGGGCCCCCTGAGATGCCCCTGTTACCTTTTTCACAGGCTTTTTTGAGTTTGGGCAAGGACACAGGGGCCCCATGAGTTGTCAGTCCACCCCTGCTCTGCACATTTTCCTTGAGTGCTACAAGACCTTGTTTCACATGCCACCTTCTTATTTATTTCAGGTACTTATATAGAGCCATCAATGTACTCCGCGCTTTACATATATATTGTACATTCACATCAGTCCCTAACCCTCAAGGGGTGTACAATCTAAGGCCCCTAACTCACATACCCAGGCCAATTTAGAAAGGATCCAATTAACCTACCAGCATGTCTTTGGAGTGTGGGAGGAAACCGGAGTACCCAGAGGAAACCCACGCAGGCACAGAGAGAAAATGCAAACTTCAGGCAGGTGGTGCCAAGGTTGGTATTCGAACCAATGACCCGAGTACTGCCAGGCAGAAATGCTAACCATTTAGCCACTGTGCTGCCCACTTCCTTTTACCATTACAGTAGACATAAAGCGATAGAATAACAATTTGCTGAAACATCATCAATTGAATTCGGTTTGGCGAACTTCAGGGAAGTTCTGATGCCAAACCCCATTAAAATCAATGGGAGCCAAATCTGCTAAATTAAAAATGTCCATTTTCTTGGCTAAAAGGCAAGAAGACTTTAAAAAAAATAGGGGGGGGGGGGGGGCATTGCCCTGGGAACATGTAACTATGCAAAAAAAAAAATCCATTTGGTTTTGACTGATTTTTATAAATAGGTAAAGCAGAGCAATCGCCGGTGTAACGGAACCGACTCAGACTGCACTTGAGTACTTCCGTTAGAATACTGTTTCCCGGTCCGAACGCCGACAACAGACACCACAGCTGACCATACAAGACCAGACGACACCAGTTTTGATGTAAACCAGGAGGTAGACTAGTTTATATGAACACAGATATAAGATATATACACTCAGGGGACAGTCTCCCCTCCCTGCATAATGACACAGGGTGGGGCAATCTACATTTAGTAACAAGAGACACACAGATATTCAGACTTCACACCAGCAGACAGTCCCATCAGGAGGGAGGGCTGCTGGAGACACTCCCCCACCCCCCACTAAGCTAATACACACAAACACATACATCCTATAATAGTTTGCTCCCAAGCAAGACAAACAATAGAACAATGGGATGAAACCACATGACATTAAACAGTCAACAACCCCCCACCCCACAGTCTGAGACAAAGTCCACACAATATTAGGACAGGTCACCCTGTACCCCTAACAGACACAGGGTGACTTACACATAATAGGGATATGGGGAGCTGAGACAGGGGTCTCCCCACCTTTCCAAAGTGAGCTGGGTTCCATGGGCCCCCCACCCAAAGTGACTCCCGTGCTTTGCTGTCTGTCATTGCCAGTTTCTTTGTTTTTTTTTTATAAAACAGCACACAGACCCCTCCAAAGGTTTGCTTTGTATATTGGGGGACAATTGAAAGAGCCTGTGTGCCCTTCCAAATGTCCCCCAACACACAAATTTTAAGGGGGATGCCACTCCATGCAAAAATTCACCTATTGCCCTGGTGGCACAACAGAAGTAAAGCCAGGGAGAATGTCAACAGCACACTGAGGATCACCAATATGGGTCCAAAGGTTTTAAAGAACGGTCACATAGTTACAGCAAGGCAACGTTTCGGAGTCTCGCAGGACCCCTTCATCAGGCATATGACCTGATGCACATGCCTGATGAAGGGGTCCTGCGAGACTCCGAAACGTTGCCTTGCTGTAACTATGTGACCGTTCATTAAAACCTTTGGACCCATATTGGTGATCCTCGGTGTGCTGGTGATATTCTCCCTGGCTGATTCTGTTGGGTTTGCTGCAGCACACAATATATATATATATATATATATATATATATATATATATATATCCAGGATGCAGCCAGAGAGAGGAAATTATTGATTTTACAGCCTTTATGGGTGAAAAAGCAATCAGTGTAAAAAAAGAGAAAAAAATCATCACCCCCCCACAAGTAGTCCAGTGTCACTACTAGGGTGACAGTAAGTTAAAAAAATAACATAAATAATAATATAAAAAAAAAGTAAAGAAAAATTTTGAAAAATTATAATTTTTGTTTATAAACTAATTTGGTTTTTTTTTTTTTTTTTTTTACTAAAAAGATAGATGAATACATTTTGGCCAAGATTTATAAAGTAAGATTATTTATTTGCAAAATTTTATGAGAAAAACAATTTTTTCAAAATTTTTGGAATTTTTCATTTATTTAGCAAAAAAATAAACATCCCAGTGTTGAATAAATACCACCAAAATAAAGCTTTATCTGTCTCAAAAAAATGCTAAAAAATTCATATGGGTACAGTGTTGCATGACTGCGCAATTGTCATTCAAAGTGTGATAGCGCTGAAAGCTGAAAATTGGCCTTGACTGGAAGGGGGTGAAAGTGTCTGGACTTCCAGACTTGAAGTGGTTAATGAGCTTTAGTATGGGTGTTTTACAAGCCTTATGCAGGCCATAGACGGGCCGTTTATTGGCCAAATTGTCAACTGATAAACGAAAAATCGGTCGTTGCCAATGCTGCCACCATTGTCCGCGAAAAACGTCCGTTTTTCGTCGATTTTCCAGCATGACCGATAAAAGTAAACGAGACAATCCACGAAAAATGGCCGACGGGCGGGCCCCACTAACAGCGTGAATATCGGCCGATTTTTCGTGCGGCCGAAAAATCGGATGATAAACCCGTCTATGACCTGCATTAACAACGCTCCCAAAACGCCCAATGTGTGGATTTGAGTTTTTTAACAATCGATATACAATCGTTAAAACCGCACTACAAACTCCTATAATAAACTCTAATGGTATTAACGCGCCACAACCGCACTGCAAACGCCTGGCAGGGCGTTTGAGGAGCGTCACCATAGACTTGAATGGGAGGTGTTAAAAGGCTTCAATTTCTCCTGGCTCGACATAAGGCTTAAATTTTGAAGCGACGCTAACACTTCACAGCAACGCTGCGTGCTGCCCATAGTATCATTTCCATAGGCGTTTGAGGAACGTTAAAAACGCCCCTCAAACGCCAGGGATGAGAGGTAAATGGGAACACATTTTATTATACCTTCTTCAGGTATTATGACAGATGATGCTAAGGATGCTAAAAGTAACAAAATCTACTTTGAGCCAGCATCTCAGTCCAGAAAGTAAATGGAGACCATGGGTGATGCCTGGATAAAGATGGCGCAGTCCTTCTGCAGAGTAAAGCAAAGGCATTGATAGGGGTAATGTGGTGATATCTGTTAGAAATAGTAAATACATCGACATATGACTTAGTATTTATTCACCTAATATGAAAAATAAATCTAGGTTCATTCAATTTTTTTCACCCAGACATTGCTTCAGGGCAGCCGTCCACTTTCCTCCCTGTATTGTGAGCTGATTATTGCATCTTATCAAAGGGTCCCTGGGAGTGTACTTCCCGAAGGATGTGCGGCGTAATTTCTCTCTCTGCTTCCTGAATCGCCAATCACATTTCATGGTCAAAGGCAAGTAGTATGGGGGGGATTTACTAAAACTAGAGCACTCAGAATCTGGTGCTGGTGTTCATGGCGGCCAATCAGCTTCTAACTTCACCTTGTTCAATTAAGCTTTGGCAATTAAATCTGAAAGCTGATTGGTTTCTCTGCAGAACTGCACCCGATTTTGCATTCTCTAGATTTAGGCTGGCCATACACTATACAATTTTCTTGAGAATTTTTCTTTAGATTTACCAAAAACCATATAATAGGAGGTCAAATCTGAACAACACTTTCAATTGTATCCAATTAGGCAGGCCATTGCACTACATAGTTGAAGGTAAATCTAAAGGAAATTGGGCAGAATTTGGACAGAAAATTGTATTACATAACCCCCTATGTGTGTTTAGGAATCTTGTCTTACATCACTGGGGGGGTTCTCAGATCAACAGAAGGGCCTAGATTGTAAACTCTAACGAGCCGGGCCCTCTGTGTCCTCTTCTACCAAATTGTATTGTAACTATAATGTCTACCTTCATTTTGTAAAGCGCTGAGCAAACTGTTGGCGCTATATAAATCCTGTATAATAATAATAATAATATATAAATCCTGTATAATAATAATAATAATAATATTATATAAATCCTGTATAATAATAATAATAATATATAAATCCTGTATAATAATAATAATAATATATAAATCCTGTATAATAATAATATATAAATCCTGTATAATAATAATATATAAATCCTGTATAATAATAATAATAATATAAATCCTGTATAATAATAATATATAAATCCTGTATAATAATAATATATAAATCCTGTATAATAATAATAATAATATATAAATCCTGAATAATAATAATATATAAATCCTGTATAATAATAATAATATATAAATCCTGTATAATAATAATAATAATAATAATAATATATAAATCCTGTATAATAATAATATATAAATCCTGTATAATAATAATAATAATAATATATAAATCCTGTATAATAATAATATATAAATCCTGTATAATAATAATAAGGGACTGGGGTGGAAGCGAGTGAAGTGTAAGGCTTGCCATACATTATACAATTTTCTTGAGAATTTTGCTTTAGATTTACCAAAAACCATTTAATAGGAGGTCAAACCTAAACAACACTTTCAATTGTATCCAATTAGGCAGGCCCATGTTCTACATAGTTGATGGTAAATGTAAAAGAAATTGGGCAGAAATTGGACAGAAAATTGAATAGTTTATGGCCAGCATCAGAATCTTTGTAAAGTTTTCCTTGCTGTTTTTGCCCCCTTTGGGGAGATTTCTCAATTCGCCTTGATGATCATTATCAATGAGACTACAAAGAAGAGAAAATCCCAAAAAGTTTGAGTTGTTACCAGAACCAGAATAGACGGGAAATCTTCCAAAGGGGACACTTGTATCAGTGACAGCTAAGAAGATATTTCTGTCACGTTGGAGAAATTTCTTCCTTCTCCTTGTTGGGTCTTTAAGGCTCCATGCACACTAGCAGGGTTTTTTTTAGCTCAAAAAAAATGCTGAAAAAAAACACTGGTAATAGCAGTTTTAGTAGAGTTTCAGGAGCATTTAGGAGCCTTTAGTGTTTTTTTTCTGCTGCAAAAAAACTCTACAAAAACAATTTGTTTTCTGCTTCTAGATGCTGAAGCTCAAAAAATACTAATAGCCTAAAGTAGTGTGCCTGGACACATAGGAGAAGACTAGCTTCTAGGACAGGGGTGGGCAAACTTTTTGACTTGAGGGCCGCAATGGGTTCATATATTGGACCCGGGGGCCGGACCAAGAGTAGATGAATGATGTGTATGTGTCATCCATAGTAAGTATAGTAATATTCCCCCACAGTAAGCATAGTAATTAATCCCCCATATAGTAATTCATCCCCCATATAGTAATTAATCCCCCATATAGTAATTCATCCCCCATATAGTAATTCATCCCCCATAGTAATTCATCCCCCATATAGTAATTCATCCCCCATATAGTAATTCATCCCCCATAGTAATTCATCCCCCATATAGTAATTCATCCCCCATATAGTAATTCATCCCCCATAGTAATTCATCCCCCATATAGTAATTCATCCCCCATAGTAATTCATCCCCCATATTAATTCATCCCCCATATAGTAATTCATCCCCCATAGTAATTCATCCCCCATAGTAATTCACCCCCCATAGTAATTCCTCCCCCATAGTAATTAATCCCCCATATAGTAATTCATCCCCCATAGTAATTCATGCCCCATATAGTAATTCATCCCCCATATAGTAATTCATCCCCCATATAGTAATTCATCCCCCATAGTAATTCACCCCCCATATAGTAATTCATCCCCCATAGTAATTCATCCCCCATATAGTAATTCATCCCCCCTATAGTAATTCATCCCCCCTATAGTAATTCATCCCCCATAGTAATTCATCCCCCCTATAGTAATTCACCCCCCCTGGTAAAAGCAGTTTTAGTAGAGTTTCAGGAGCATTTAGGAGCCTTTAGTGTTTTTTTTCTGCTGCAAAAAAACTCTACAAAAACAATTTGTTTTCTGCTTCTAGATGCTGAAGCTCAAAAAATACTAATAGCCTAAAGTAGTGTGCCTGGACACATAGGAGAAGACTAGCTTCTAGGACAGGGGTGGGCAAACTTTTTGACTTGAGGGCCGCAATGGGTTCATATATTGGACCCGGGGGCCGGACCAAGAGTAGATGAATGATGTGTATGTGTCATCCATAGTAAGTATAGTAATATTCCCCCACAGTAAGCATAGTAATTAATCCCCCATATAGTAATTCATCCCCCATATAGTAATTAATCCCCCATATAGTAATTCATCCCCCATATAGTAATTCATCCCCCATAGTAATTCATCCCCCATATAGTAATTCATCCCCCATATAGTAATTCATCCCCCCTATAGTAATTCATCCCCCATAGTAATTCATCCCCCCTATAAGTAATTCATCCCCCCTATAGTAATTCATCCCCCATATTAAGTCCCCAAGTCCCCCCTGTGTCAATTCACTTACCTTTGCTCCGCGCGTACCTCTCGCCGTTCCGGTGTAGCATGAAAATCTGTCTCCTATGAGGATCTGTCCCCCTCGACGTATCTGCGCATGTGCCAACTTCAGGCATTAGCAGCCGATCCGCGATCTCCGGCACATGCGCAGATACGTCGAGGGGGACAGATCCTCATAGGAGACAGATTTTCATTCAGGGCGGACTGTGAGAGGAGCCTAGCGGGAGCCTAGCTCCGCGGGCCGGATTAAAAGGTCCACCGGGCCGTATACGGCCCGCGGGCCGTATACAGCCCGCGGGCCGTAGTTTGCCCATTGCTGTTCTAGGAGCAGAAAAAATGCTAATAACTTCTAGAAGCTTAAAAAAAAGATAGTGTGCATGAAGCCTAAGACAAGTTAGGAAAGATCTCTCCATTCAGACAGAGATGGCAAAAGAAAATGCGACATGGAATTTTATCCATTCCGCACTCTATCCAAAACTAAAAAAAAAAAGTTTTGGCTTTAGATAAACTTTAATTTTCAGTTTTTGAGTGTTGCTTAAAGTACAACATTTTCATCTTTGATGAGAGGTTAAAATGTTGTAAAGCAGAACCTGTGGTAGACATTCAGATGGCACATTTGGCATTAACTGGCGGAGGAGACATGTCTTGTATTCCAACCACAAATCAACCCTTGAAAGCTGTCTTGGAGGTTTGGTGGTAAAGATGAAGATGTGATAAAAACCAGCATCAAGATCCCCAAGTCCAAAATACAGCAAAAGCAGCAGTTAGCAGCTCTGATGGATACGGTGATAAACACAAAACCATACATTTGCATCATTAAAACTCTTGGATGTAGGCATATGAAGAAATGTTTCAATACTCCACTGAAAGAGAATACTCTACCCTTGAATGGAAAATGGAAAAGTCTCTTACTAGCCCATCACACAACCCACTTATTCTCACCTTTCCTTGAATGGAAAATGGAAAAGTCTCTTACTAGCCCATCACTCAACCCACTTATTCTCACCTTTCCTGCACTGCACCACCATTCTGTTTCTCTGTGAGTCAAACCCCAAACAAACTCCATGTTGAATGGTGTCGGAGCTTACACAGAGTTGATGCTGTTGTCCTCCTCCTTAGGTGACTGTGCTCAGGACTGATGATTGGCCACTTGTAGGGTTCAGCTTCTGGTGTAGTGTGGCCACTAGATACCCCCAGTGCTAATCTGTGAACCATGGTAACTAGACATTGGGGTTAAGTTCCAGCCCTGTCCTTGTCAATAGTAGGACACCATCGGTAAGGAATAGATTATATATGGCCCGGGAGAGGCCCTAGGGGTGCCGAGAAAAATGTGGGAAAGTGTACTGTGATTTTCTGTCCTAGAGACACAGCACCGTGTAGGTGGGAAGCCATCTTCATTTTGACTTACCCTGGGGGAAGCCAGAGGGTTTTTTTGGAAATTAGGTTAACATACGTTTGGGGGGGGGGTTTAGAGACTGAAGACACTTGGTAGCAGGTCTCTTGTTTCTCATCTCTCTGTAAGTAATGTGCCATCACCCTCCTGGGGTATCTGAGCTATTATATTGAAATGTATTATTTCAGCAAAGGCATTTTGTGTGTGAACTACTCCCTTCCTCTGACCTATACGGCCTTGTCTCCTGCAAATGGCTTTATGCCCTGGGGTCACAGCTGGGTCCATTGCTGGCAAGGCCTTGAACAGACATGAAAGGTCTATGGGGAACACTAGTTAGGCCAGGCTGTGTTTCAAGGTGTCCCCTAAAATGATCAGTGCCCCACCATTCAAGGAAACCAGCCAAGGGCCAGACAGGATTGGCTTAAGAGGGGATGTGCTCTCCCGCTACACAACACATTCAACCCCAAGCACTGCATCCTGGGAGGTCTTATGTTTCCCCGTATCCAAAAGCTCTGGGTTTTGCAATGATTCCAATAGAGCAACGGTGGAGAGAGTGAGCTGAATTCTCTAAGCTGGTCTGGGACATGAGTTACTGATACCTTTCTATCATCTGGAACCAGTCTGCCCATTCTTGTCTGACCTCTGACATCAACAAGGCATTTTCCTCCACACAACTGCCGCTCACTGGATATTTTCTCTTTCGGACCATTCTCTGTAAACCCTAGAGACAGTTGTGCGTGAAAATCCCAGTAGATCAGCAGGTTTTGAAATACTCAGACCAGCCTGTCTGGCACCAGCTACCATGCCATGTACCAAGTCACTTAAATCCCCTTAATTCCCATTCTGATGCTCTGTTTGAATTTCAGCAAGTCGTCTTCACCACATCTAGATGCCTAAATGCATTGAGTTGCTGCCATGTGGTTGGCTGATTAGCAATTTGTGTTGCCAAGCAATTGAACAGGTGTACCTAATAAAGTGGCCGGTAGTGTATATTACACCCACCTGTACTTAGAGGTCCTCATATTCATAGCTCAGGTAAACTTCTAAATATTAAGCCATTTGTTTAGCTTGTTTAAGCCCAACTCTTTTGTGTCATCATCCGTAAAACAGGTGTATTTGGAGTAAGCAGTGAAATGCTGATTATGTGTCTCCTCTTACTAGCAGCGGGCAGGACCATTAAAAGAACACTTGAAGCACCTCAGATAACCTTGGCACAGAGAATGTCCAAATGTTCAAACAGGTGCACAGAAGAAAGCATCTGGGAGACAACAAAGGGTTATGGTTACACCACCACCAGCGCGCCAATTCACAGCCCTAGCGTGAATTTTTCTATGTGCACCCGTGTCCTTGTCTACACCTATATCTCTCAGGTTTGAGTGGTAGACTTTGGAGGGGTTACAACCTCTTTTATGTTTTCACTGCTGTTTGTGTCCCCGCTGGAAAGATGCCATTTTATTGTGTAAATAGAACTTGCGCTTGGAATTTAAATAATCAAAATGATAAAGCAGCTTACACATTAAACAGGCCAGGACTTAAAAAATAACAAAAATTGCAGCGCTAACTATACATGTATCGTAATGATATAGCAAAAAAGTTAATTAAAAATGGACATAGGTGACAGCAAAGACCATATAGGATTCACATATGCAAGTAGAGGTTGGTGCATAAAGGAAAAAGCCCCAATCCAGAGAGAAGACCATCACCTTCCACCCAAAAGAATTGGCCTCTTACCAGAAGGTTCCACCGCCCAAAGGATCGGCCAACGTAAGCAGTATAATATATCCAACTGATACAGCAACAAGCAGCAATTAAATACAAGAATGTGCTCTAATTCTGTGCACTTCACAGAAGCATCATTTTGCGCAATTTGGGTTCCTCAGCATTCCTGGATCTCCATGTCATGTACTGTACCTGATGGAGCTAGAGTGGACAAGAAGACTTCCCTGGCACCTCTGGTCCAACACCCATGGAGATGATACAAAGAGTGTGAAGACAAGGAGTGGTATGGGGTGGGGGCCATAGTAGATCTGGAACTTGCAGGACCACAAAGAGTGCTGTGTACTGTAAAGGAACATCTTCTCATGAGATTTGGGTTTCTTGGCATTCCCTGGATCTCCATGTTACATACTGTACCTGATGGAGATAGAGTGGACAAGAAGACTTCCCTGGCACCTCTGTTCCAACACCCATGGAGATGGTACAGAGAGAGTGATGACAAAGAGTGGTTCGGAGTAGGGGCCATAGTAGATCTGGAACTTGCAGAACCACCAGGAGTGCTGTGCACTATGCAGAAGTGTCCCCTCACGAGATTGGAGTCATTCAGTGTTCTATGGATCTTCATGTCACGTATCTGATACAGAGATTTGAGAAGGCTTCCCTTACACTTCAGGTCCAAGACTTGGGTTGCCACTTCATCCCTTTAAAACCGAACACATATCAATGACGCAGGTTCTGAGGCTAATTTAATGCAGATAAGGCACTAAGTGAGTATAATTACCACCTTAATCAGCCATAGAACCTGTGCAATTAATATGTGTTCAGTTTTAAAGGGATGAGGTGGCAACCCTATCCAAGACCTCTAGAGATGGTAACAGAGAGTGTGAAGACAAGGAGTTGCATGGGGGCAGATACTAGATCTGGAACTAGCAGAACCACTGGAAATGCTGGAGTCTGTAGTGCTTGGCATGCAGACATGCTGAAACCAGGCAAAGAAACAGGTCAAGGCTGGATACAGCTGGGTACAGGAGCCAAGACTAGAAACTATCTATTGTTCAGGGTCCAGTAGCAGCAACAGAGCCAGCAGTCAAGAAACAAGTTTAAGAGACAGGCCGAGGACAGGATCAGACAGATTACTGGAGGTACCAAACATGCAGGCCAAAAAGTGAGTTCACAGCATGGTGTTCATAGTTAGGCAGAGGCCAACATCAGAAGATCAGAGGCAGGAGGTCAGGTCACGGGTTTGCAAGAGTATCTGAAGGCCAGTCAGACTTTAAACCATGGGCTCTAAAGAGGCTTTTTGGTGCCAATATTTGTGCTGGACCCTGAGTCGTCTGCATGAAGACATGCATTCGTTACCCCAAGTGCAGGGCATAGTGCCACAGTATAAGCACAGGCATGTACTAGCATGTATGTAGAAGCTGGTAAGCTTGACTTTCATGACACTCAATGGAAGACATGTGGTTACCTTTGCCTAGGTACCAGGGTGTAAGGTAAGAATATTTTGAATTTTTCTTAAAGGAGTATGTAACGTATGGAGTGGAGGGATCAGGAGTATGCAATGCACAGAGTGCAGGGGTCAGGAGTATGTTATGTACAGAGTGCTAGGGTCAGGAGTAAGTAACATACAGAGTACAAGGGTCAGGAGTATGTAATGTTCAGAGTGCAAGGGTCAGGAGTATGTAACGTACAGAGTACAATGGTCAGGAGTATGTAATGTACAGAATGCAAGGGTCAGGAGTATGTAACGTATAGAGTATAATGGTCAGGGGTATGTAATGTACATAGCGCAATGGTCAGGAGTATGTAACGTACAGGGTACAATGGTCAGGAGTATGTTATGTATAGAGTGCAAGGGTCAGGAGTATGTATTGTATAGAGTACAATGGTCTTGAGTATGTAATGTACAGAATGCTAGGGTCAGGAGTATGTAATGTATAGAGTGCTAGGGTCAGGAGTATGTAACGTATAGAGTGCTAGGGTCAGGAGTATGTAACATACAGGGTACAATGGTCATGAGTATGTAATGTACAGAATGCAAGGGTCAGGAGTATGTAATGTATAGAGTGCTAGGGTCAGGAGTATGTAACACACAGGGTACAATGGTCATGAGTATGTAATGTACAGAATGCAAGGGTCAGGAGTATGTAACGTCTAGAGTGCTAGGGTCAGGAGTATGTAATGTACGGTTTGATAAATACATTTCTGTATGAATAGTTGTCTGAAAAGTTAAAAAAATTACATATGTATATCTTATGTTATTAAAAAGCAAAACAGTGTAATTAACAAAAATCTGTTTAGTTGCTACACTAGCTGAAATTAGGCTTTTAGGGAAGTGCCTTCTATGTATGCTGAGGGACTAAATGGGGGAGACACAAACCAGTCACTCCCAGCACTCAGAGATCCACCACTGTTGGGTAGGGCCAAGGATGATAATCAGTGAACACCACCAGAAATGCATAGCCAATGCAGCCCCCCTAGGATGGGGGAATCCAGTGCCTGTGCCCTCCTGTTTGTTGTTTTTGAGACTGAATGGGGGAGGTACATATATGGCTTTAAAAGTTGGATGGAGGAGTCAGGATGGAAATTTATCTAGTATTTCTTGCAGCAGACATCAGGTGTGAGGCAATGGCTCAGAGTCTTCAGAATTCTATGTTCTGAGAAGTGTTGTCACCCACATCCTTTTTGTCCACACCAGCCATATAGCACAGCAGAATTGGGGTGGGGTGTCACAAAAGCATGCGTACAGTTTACAAATCATTTAGCAGGATTAAGCAGGCTTAACATTGGAGACATTTTTTCAATCAGAATACTCCCCTCACCATGCCCCTAAGGCTAGGTTCACACCTATGCAGTTTGCGTTTGATCCGTTTCTGCAATGCGTTTTGCGTTACGTTGCAGTTTGCACTGTTGCACATGCGTTTTTGATACATTCTTGCCGCGTTTTCAATGCGTTTTACGCACTACATGCTTTTCTTCACTGTCTCCATTGAAGTTTATAGAACCAAAAATGCTACTTTTTGGATTTAAAAAAGTCCCTGGCCCTTTCCAAAAAACGCAGCGGGTGAAGCCGCGGAGATGTGAACCTGTCCTATAGGAAATCATGTTAAATGGACTGTACTGAGTTTCTGTAAAATGCTGAGGAAAACGCTCAGGTATGAACCGAGGGTAACGTGGATGGCCTACGATGTACTTTTCTCTCCAAAAGGACAGAGCCACCTCTGTTCAGGCATCGTTCAGGGTCGCCATCAACTTTTTGGACTGAGATGCCAGCTCAGAGATTACACAAGCCAAGCATGTACTGTATATCCAGTGCTGTGGGTAAGGGGGTACCACCAGTCCTCCTGTACGGGGCCCCGGCCAGCAAGGGGGCCCAGGCAGCTGGTTAAATTGGATGTGAGCAGGGAGGATGATTGGCATGGTGGGCGGGAAAGGCAGTTACTGGAACCAATCCCTGCTTCCTGTGCCCCCACCCCCACAGTGCTGCCGGCTTCCCTCCGCCCCTTTACATGGGCAGCTGCAAGAACACAATGGGATCCTTGAGAGTGGAGGAAGGTCACATTTACTAGCCCCTTCCTTTCCTGAATGAGCACAATGAGTGGTCGGCACCGATCACTCACCGTGTTCATTCATAACTGAAGCATAGTAAACTGTGTTTTATTGGGGGGGCTGTCAGGTTGGCTGTATGAGGCCCCGTGGTTTCTAACAGCAGCCCTGTGTACATCCTGGTGCCTGCGCAGTTCTTGGCTGTGTTCACATGTCTGACACAGATCAGCCCATGCTGAAGCCTCTCGCCTTCTCTCTTGCTACAAAGATGATCACTGGATGAAAGGAGACTGAGGAAATATTTCCTCCTGCCTGCAGCAGATTGGATGACATCATCTTAACTTAGTCAAAGTCAATGGCTGATTCTAAATGATGGCCTTTTGATGATGAAAGATGGAACTTTTTGAAAAAAAAAAGCTGCACAATCTGCTGGTGTGCCTCGGAGGAGGCGGCGCAATAAAGGGGAGGGGCCAGGGACAGTCAGGATGAGGAGGAAAGATGATGATGCTGGACTTCCTCCAGCCAGTAAATGAGGTGGAGCTCTGTCTGACTTGCTGCAGCTGCTAATGCAAAAAATGCTATTTAATTCTTTGTTAATATTCAAAGCAAACTCCCCCCATCCATCCAAGTCTCCATGCTTTATTTTGCTGAGAAATCCTGTTGAAAAACACCCCCTAGCATTTCTAGCAGTGGCCATCTTGAGTAAGGGCAATCCATCTGCCCTTAGCTCAGGCTTTGACTGAGCTGAGAACCCTCCCTCCCCTCCTGAAGTCTCCTGGGATGTATAACATCATTTGCCTAGGCAGGAAACCAGGAAGTAACTGAAGAAATGTAAAAAAAAAAGTTTAAAACAAGTAAATATGATATACTTTCCTATCTATTGACTAATGCTAGCAGCATAAGGACTAAAAAGAGTCCATGTTGATTTAGAGAGTGAAGTTCTGCTTTAAGTACAGGAGTGGAGACTGTAGTTACATAGTTCCATAGTCTGGCTGAAAAAAGACAAACGTACAGCCAGTTCAACTATCAAATAAAAAAAAAAAAAGTTATAATCCTACACCCACAGTTGATCCAGAGGAAGGCAAAAAAACCAGCAAAGCATGATCCAATTTGCTCCTGCAGGGAAAAAAAATTCCTTCCTGATCCCCCGAGAGGCAATCGGATATTTCATGGATCAACTTTACCTATAAATGTTAGTATTCAGTTATATTCTGTGTATCCAAGAAACAATCCAGGACTTTCCTACAGCAATCCACTGAGCTGACTAGAACCAACTCTTGAGGGAGTCTATTCCACATTGTCACAGCTCTCACTGTGAAGAAACCTTTCCGTGTTTGGAGATTAAATTTATTTTCCTCCAGATGTAAAGAGCGCCCCTTTGTCCTCTGTGATGACTTCAGGGTGAATAACTACACCGAGTTCACTATATGAACCACTGATGTATTTATACATGGAGATCATATCCCCCCTTATGTATTATACATGGAGATCATATCCCCCTTTATGTATTATACATGGAGATCATATCCCCCCTTATGTATTATACATGGCGATCATATCCCCCCTTATGTATTATACATGGAGATCATATCCCCCCTTATGTATTATACATGGAGATCATATCCCCCTTATGTATTATACATGGCGATCATATCCCCCCTTATGTATTATACATGGAGATCATATCCCCCCTTATGTATTATACATGGAGATCATATCCCCCCTTATGTATTATACATGAAGATCATATCCCCCTTATGTATTATACATGGTGATCATATCCCCCCTTATGTATTATACATGGAGATCATATCCCCCCTTATGTATTATACATGGAGATCATATCCCCCCTTATGTATTATACATGGAGATCATATCCCCCCTTATGTATTATACATGGTGATCATATCCCCCCTTATGTATTATACATGGAGATCATATCCCCCCTTATGTATTATACATGGTGATCATATCCCCCCTTATGTATTATACATGGAGATCATATCCCCCCTTATGTATTATACATGGAGATCATATCCCCCTTATGTATTATACATGGAGATCATATCCCCCCTTATGTATTATACATGGAGATCATATCCCCCCTTATGTATTATACATGGAGATCATATCCCCCCTTATGTATTATACATGGAGATCATATCCCCCCTTATGTATTATACATGGAGATCATATCCCCCCTTATGTATTATACATGGAGATCATATCCCCCTTATGTATTATACATGGAGATCATATCCCCCTTATGTATTATACATGGAGATCATATCCCCCCTTAATCTCCTCTTCTCAAGAGAGAATAAATTCAGTTCCTCTAATCTTTCCTCATAGCTGATCTCCTCCATGCCGCTTATCAGTTTGGTTGCCCTTCTCTGTATAATTGTGCCAGACTGTAGAGAAGACTGGAGTTCAGCACACAGTGATAATATACAGACAACCTAAAGCACATTCTGGTTGAACCCCATCTCAGGTGATAATTATTCATTGCAGGGAAATGTCAAAAGACATCTTAGATCAGCGGATGGCTTGTGTAGCTAACTGCATAGATTATGCTGGGCCATGTAGTTCTCCAGCAACTGAAGTTCATGTACAGAGCTGAACCTGATGACAGCGTATTGTTTTTCTGCTGATCCTGGCTGTGCGCTCTCTCCAGCTCGGCTTTCCTGGCTGCCAGATAAAAGTCAAGGCCTAAGGGCTTGGCCCGGTCTCTCTATGTTTTCTTAGTTTTGCCCATTTGTTGGGGTCAAGACCAGAACAATTTGTGATCTCACAGAACTGAACAATCAAAGATGAAGCAGGAGTTCCAAAACATATGGTTTACCCGGCCTTATCTATTTGTCCCCACGACGGCCACAAAATTCTTACGTGCTGGAAATAAAATATGGGTGGGTGTGGGGGGACAATTATGGGCTGGGCAAAATTACAGCTGTATCTTCCCCAGTGTCATTATCACTTCCAGTTTAAATCATGCAATAAATATTTAATAACATCTCCCTATTAAAGTATCCAGTTTAAGAAATTGCCTTTATTAAAGCCCAAATGAAGTTTCGGTTGAAAGCAGCTAAATGCATCCCAAGTGTGAGAAAAAAAATGGTGTGCAAAGTTTTATGCAGGCCATACATGGGTCGAATTCTGAAAAAATGTTCTTTCAAAAATCATAACTAAGAATTTACTTTCGAATTTCCCACCAATAGTGGGCCTCAGCACTGGCCCATTTTCGTGCGGCCATGGAATTGGAGTGATCAAACATGTTGGAACTTTAAAAAAAAGAAAGAATGAATTTGTAACCAATAATGGAAGAATCGTGTGAGAAATATAATCCAAAAAGTAGAGATGGGTACCCTGTTGGTATTTTGTATCCAGTAGACCAGCAGCCTCGAGGCCGGATAGTTGGAGGAACCCTGGAGAGACCTGGTTGACAACTGCAGAAGATCCTGTTTGCTATGTGTATCTAGCAGACCAGGGGTAGGACCCTGCTGTAGCTCCCCTTATTGGGCTTAGCAGTAGTCTCCAGTTTGGCCATTAGGGGTTTCCCTGTTTGGCTAAGCTCTATACAAATAGGGGCCTTGGGAAGAGTTAGTAGAGTTGTTGATGGTTGAGTAGAAAGAGCAGACAGAGAGGACAAGTGTTCCTGATTAAGGCCCTCATGGGAATCCAAAAGCCTCACCAATAGAGAACATGTAGTACACCAGACTCTGAGGAATGCCAGGAATCTCCTTATCCCTGAGTGGATCAGGCCAGGGTAGCTGGAGAACTACTGTATTTGATAAAAGATTGTTGTGGGCAGACGATGGAAACCGCAAAAGTCCACCCACGTTATGCTCTGCTCTTCTTGTATCTATGAGGAGTTTTCTGCATGATCATTTACGTTCAATCTATTTATTGGTTATACTGTTGTAGTACAAAAATAATCAAATTATAACAGATATGTAAACAATTAACATATCAGGCCTGACTGGGTTGACATGGAAGCCTTGTCATGATCTAGGGGTTCAGCCGTAGCTATGGTGTGGACCCCTAGCAGATTGCGTCCCCCTATCTTATGTACTCTGCTTTCTTTCTCACTATCAATATGGGACAGACATTGAATGAGGAAGAAACTCTCCCCACAGATTTTTCTATAGTGGGAGCATAAGGGCTTGTTGCGTATAGGAGACCTCCTATCTGAAGATAAACTATACTCACTAGATTACAGGGGCGGACTGACAACTCATGGGGCCCCCGGGCAAAAGGGGATCCTGTGTCCTTGCCCAAATTCAAAAAAGCCTATGAAAAAGGTACCGGGGCATCTCATGGGGCCCCCTACTGACCCCGGGCCCTGGGGCAGTGCCCGAGTTTCCAAATGGTCAGTCCGCCCCTGCTAGATTATTATAACTCTACGTTACAACTACCTTCTTTAGAGTTATTCCGATAAACCAAATCACTTCATATATTTAAAAACAAATTTCGATTAGATTATTCAAACCCTATCATTGTCCCTCTCTGAAAGCTCTTGTAACACTAGGAATCCAGTTAAAGGCCAGATCTCTCTTATAAATAGCCATCTGGCTGACCCTGCATGCAAGCTCCCCTATGTGGAACACTGGGAAAGAGGTCTCAACATTTCTTGGGAACTCCCAAAATGGCATGACACAGTCAATAATCTTTCTAAGATATCAATCAACACAACCTCGGTAAAATCTAACTATAAGACACCATTACGATGATAAATTGTTCCATCAAGGATTGCCAAGATAAATATGTAACGGAACCAACCCCAGACTGCACTTGGGTACTTCCGTTACAATACCGCTTCCCCGTCCGAACACCGACAGCAGACACCACAGCTGACCATACAAGACCAGGCGACACCAATCTTGAAGTAAGCCAGAGGTAGACTAGTTTATTTCAACACAGATACAAGATATATACACTCAAGGGACAGTCCCCCCTCCCTGCATGATGACACAGGGTGTGGCAATCTATGTTCAGTAACAAGAGACACACAGGTATTCCAACTTCACACCAGCAGACAGTCCCATCGGTAGGGAGGGCTGCTGGAGACAACCCCCACTAAGCTAATACTCATAAACACATACATCCCATAATAGTTTGCTCCCAAGCAAGACAAACAATAGAACAATGGGATGCAGCCACACACCAAGCAATCCACAACCCCCACCCCCACCTATCTCCTAGACATGTTTACGCAATAATAGGACAGATCACCCTGTACCCCTAACAGGCACAGGGTGACTTACACATAAGAGGGATATGGGGAGCTGAGACAGGAGTCTCCCCACCTCTCCAAAATAAGCTGGGTTCCATGGGCCCCCCACCCAAAGTGACTCCCATCAATTCACAAGCTTCCTCTCAGTGTTTTAGACACTGTGGTCAGGAAGGCACCATGCTGCATGATCATTCTGTATTCTTCAAGTTTGTGTTCAGTAAAATAAGAAAAAGAAGAACATTGAGTCAGTCTCTCTCTTGCCTATTAGATGGGTGGCCTATACCTAGGGAACCTTGTGTGAAACATGGCTCAATGAGAAGTGGTGTTACCCTGGTGAGCCCCAGCATGCTGGTATAGATGGTCCCCTGTCTGCATCTTCAATCCAGCAAGCCGGTGGCCTCAGGGCCTGGTAGTGGTAGAACCCTGGAGTGACCAGGTTGGCAACCACAGTAGATGGGACCATGTTAGCTATGTGTATCTAGCATATAGTTACATAGTCTGACTGAAAAAAGACAAAAGTCCATCCAGTTCAACCATTAAAGAAAAAATAAAGTTATAATCCTACACTCACAGTTGATCCAGAGGAAGGCAAAAATACCCAGCAATCCAATTTGCTACTGCAGGGGAAAAAAATCCTTTCTGACCCCCTGAGAGGCAGACTAGCAGACTGGATGTTTGCTTGTAGGCCTGTAGGCCATAACTAGTAAGCTGGTGCATGGGATGGAGGTCACTTAAAGTCCTAGCAATCACTTTCCTGTGGACCTTCTAGCGCGGGAACTGGTTTATCAACCATTGATAGAGGGTGCCACATATATTGCTGTATTGTCAGATTTGGCAGTATTCCCATACAGGTTATCTTCTTTTTGGGATTTGAGATGGAATGAAATGAGACATGTGACGACTTTACTGTGCTATGCAATTTCAAATCTAATATAGTTTTTATTTTCAACAAATGGTCAACATTTTTAAAATCTGGGATTGTCCCTGAATACCAAAGACAGCTGACAACCATGTTACTGCTATCCCACGCTTGGTGTTGCTCCTAAATAAGCGCACTCCTTTCTAATTGCCCTGCACTGTCATACATCAGCCTAGTGAAGTCTCTGGCAGTTCAGTGATCTTTCCCCGATATACCCAAATACCGCGTACAGCCAGGAACCTCGCACGTCCCGTTGAGCATGAAAAATTCAATAAAGTCTTCATTTCAGCAATTACCAGCATCAGACAAATTGTAATGGAAGGATTGTTTCTACTATTATGTAATTGCGTCCTTTATTCCAGAATGTTGCTTCTCCATTACAGAGAGAGCTGATGAGATGATGTCATATTTAAAGCTGAGCGTTAAATGATTAATTCGAAATCAGGAATTCCAAAAAACAACATGTCACACGGAGATATACTCATTTCCAGCTCATTATCGGCTGATACGCTCACTCTGCTTCATCATTACTAGCTGATTCAGAGCAAGGCTACATTTCACCCCCCGTATTCCGGGAGATCTCCCACTGAGCTGTCCACTGTGACCACAGGTCTTAGAGCCCCATCACACTATGCCATGTGTTAACCTCCCTGGCGGTATGATTATTTCAGATTTTTGGTGCTGAAAGCGGTACCATTATTTTGCATGGAAATATGTAGTTTTTTTATTGTAGGCCTGTAATTTTTAGGAATAACTCACTGAAATCTGTCCGAACAAGAGTCTAGTAAACATCCCGGGTATGATAAAATTTGAAACACGAAATCATAAATTATAATTTAACCGTTTCAATACCGGGCAATTTTACACCTTCCTGCCCAGGCCAGTTTTCAGGTTTCAGCGCTCTCACACTTTGAATGACAATTGCGCGGTCATACAACATTGTACCCAAACTAAAATTTGATCATTTTCTTCACACAACTAGAGCTTTCTTTTGGTGGTATTTAATCACCGCTGGGGTTTTTATTTTTTGCTAAATTAACAAAAAAAGACCAAAAATTTTGAAAAAAAAACACATTTTTCTTTGTTTCTGTTATAAAAGTTTACAAATAAATAATTGTTCTTCATAAATTTAGGCCGAGATGTATTCTGCTACATGTCTTTGGTGAAAATAACCCAAATTAGGATGTATTATTTAGTCTGTAGGAAAGTTATAGAGTTCACAAACGATGGTATAGATCTGAATATTGATCAATCCTGAAGAACTGACAGCCAATCTAATTTCTTGAGGTCCAAGAATGTCAGAACAGTACAGATATCCCCCAAATGACCCCTTTTTGCAGAGTAGACAGTCCGACGTACTTCATAAGAGGCATTGCGAGTTTTTTGAAGTTGTATTTTTTTGTCATAATTTTTAGGAAAATGAAAAAATTAAAAAAATTATTTTCACTATTTTTTTTTTTACATACTGTCACCAGTGCAGTACAGCGTCATCATATAACTGGCATGGCGGTGAACAGCGACACTGACTGGTGACAGTATGAAAAAAAAAAATATATATATATTTTTTTTTTTTTAATTTTATTATTATATTTAATTTTTTATTACATTTTTTCTATTTTACTAAAAGATTTTTTTTCATATTTTACTATGACCAAAATAGTACAATGTTACCATAGTAACATTGTACTACTTTGGGGAAGTGATCAGTATTTTTTTTTTTTTTTTTTACGCAATTTGCTTATAGCAAAGAATTACTTTGCTATAAGCAAGCATTTACCTGAATGAAATCGATTCATTCAGCTTTTTTTTTTTTTTTTTTTTTTTGTGCTTAGCTGTGATTTGGTCACAGCTAATCACATGACATGTGCATGTGATTAGCTGTGACCATTCACAGCTAGGCACTAGTATACAATGGATGGCATCATGAATGAAGCCATCCATTGTATACAACTGTCATGTGACCTGCTGTGATTGGTCACAGCAGGTCACATGGTACCGGCAACGGGAGCCGGTACTCGGATCTGTCATCGGCCGTGTCCGAGGTGCACGGGCGGTGACAGATCGCACTGCTGCGTCGCTCTGCAACCGCGCAAACCGCGCATGTGCGGGAGCACGCCAAATGGCGTGTACCCGGAAAGCTGCAGCGCTTTTCAAGCCGCCAAACGGCCATTGGCCGGGCGGCTAATGGTTAATAAATAATCATAAAAAATAATAATATAATAATAATACATTTAATTCAATAATATAATCAAACCAAAAACACTGAAATTTGAAATCTAGCGCCAAGTTCGCACATCGCTGAGCTCAGTCGCAGAATCGTTTTCAGTGTCTGATGATGAATTTTCCCCACGAATCATTATCACTCAATTCTGCAAGTGGTTCTAATTTACTATCGCTGTTCTCTAGCCGGTCTAAAACTGCTTTTGACCTAAAGGGACGCTTTTTGGATGCCATGGACGTTTCTCAGTTTCCAGGCAGAAAGAACAGACAAAATGTAGGCAGGGCGCCGGACAAAGCACTCGGGACAAAATGTATGTGAAATGGGTTGAAACAGCAATGTTTTACTATGAAAAATTTGTTTGGAAAAAAATGACATTTTTTAAAATTTTAAAATTTCCCGCCGCCGGCGGCGCCCGTACGTCCCGACGTCACAGGGACCGGAACACAGAAGCCGGATGCTGGCATCGGCCGGAGGAGATGGCCAGGGACACTGCAGGGGACACATCGCGGGAGCGAAGGACAAGGTAAGCTCTGCAGGGAATCCCTATGCAACGCCGCATGGTAAGCCCGAGTGTAGCTCGGGGTTACCGCTTTTGGTACTGACATTTTACCCCGAGCTACACTCGGAGGTTAATGCGTATATTGACATGACCAGGGGCGGACTGACCATTTGGAAACTCGGGCACTGTCAGTAGGGTCAGTAGGGGGCCCCATGAGATGCCTCTGGTACCTTTTTCATAGGCTTTTTTGAGTTTGGGCAAGGACACGGGCCCCATGATCCCCTATTGCCCGGGGGCCCCATGAGTTGTCAGTCCGCCCCTGGACACGACACATCATATGTTAACCCCTTGGTGCCAGCGCCTCCCTGCCCTTTAAGGGTTTCAGAAGCCGGGAGGCGGGGCAGGGTTTAAGGTCATGTGACCGCCATGATTCGCCATCACGGCGGTCACATGATCGGGAAAGGTCCTGATCTCCTCTTTTGATCAGGACCTTTCCGTGAGTACCGGACATGTGTGCTTGGAGCGCTCTCAGCACATGTTTTTCTTAATTGCACGCAAATGTGCGGCCGCTCGGCTTCAAGGCCCAGACGCTGGGAGGCCGCACATTTGCGTGCGGCTGGTGCGAAGAGGTTAAGGTACACTGCATTAACGCTGTCAGCAATTTTATATGGGCTGTCAGTGGACCTTAGCCCTTTTTAAAACATATGTGTAACATATATGTGCAGCATCAGGGTGGGCCTTTACACCCAGCTGCCGTACATAGGCATCCATGGGACTCACTGCGCACTACAAGCATACTGACGGAGCTGTCATCGATAGCTCCTGGTCACTGTTTGCGGCTGGCAGCGAGCACATGGAAGAAAAATATATTTGAAATATATTTTAAAAATATTCTTCCCAAATATATTGACATATATGTGAAATACTACAATTTTGGCCATATTCAATATATTTAAAAAAAAAAAAAATTATATATATATATATACATACTGTAGATACCGTATTTGCCGGCGTATAAGACGACCCCCCTACTTTTCCTGCTAAAATTTAGTGTTTGAGCTATACTCGCCGTATAAGACTACCCCTCTTCCAATGCACACCAGTGGCAGGAATAGTGCCCCATCATTGGTATCAGTGGCAGGAATAGTGCCCCATCATTGGTATCAGTGGCAGGAATAGTGCCCCATCATTGGTATCAGTGGGAGGAATAGTGCCCCATCATTGGTATCAGTGGCAGGAATAGTGCCCCATCATTGGTGTCAGTGGGAGGAATAGTGCCCCATCATTAGTATCAGTGGGGGGAATAGTGCCCCATCATTGGTATCAGTGGCAGGAATAGTGCCCCATCATTAGTATCAGTGGGGGGAATAGTGCCCCATCATTGGTATCAGTGGGGGGAATAGTGCCCCATCATTGGTGTCAGTGGGAGGAATGGTGTCCCAACATTGGTGTCAGTGGGAGGAATGGTGTCCCATCATTGGTGTCAGTGGGGGGTGGAATAGTGCCCCATCATTGGTGTCAGTGGGGGGTGGAATAGTGCCCCATCATTGGTGTCAGTGGGGGGGGGGGAATAGTGCCCCATTGTTGATGTCAGTGGGGGGGAGGAATAGTGCCCCATCGTTGGTGTCAGTGGGGGGGGGAATAGTGCCCCATCGTTGGTGTCAGTGGGGGGGAGGAATAGTGCCCCATCGTTGGTGTCAGTGGGAGGAATAGTGCCCCATCGTTGGTGTCAGTGGGAGGAATAGTGCCCCATCATTGGTGTCAGTGGGAGGAATAGTGCCCCATCGTTGGTGTCAGTGGGAGGAATAGTGCCCCATCATTGGTATCAGTGGGAGGAATAGTGCTCCATCATTGGTATCAGTGACACCAATGATGGGGCACTATTCCTCCCACTGACACTTGCTGACCCTGTTCTCGTATGGTGCTGCTGCAGCCAGCATATGTGGTTGCAGCAGCACCTCTACACTGACCACTTACCTGCTGGTCCTGCACTCGATTTTCGCGGGGCCGCTCGGCTCCACCCCCTCGCCGGTGATTGGCCGCCTGTGTGCCTTTCCTGAGCTACAGTTCTGGCGGCCAATCACTGCTGAGGAGGCGGAGCCGAGCAGCCGCACGAACATCCAGTGGCCGAACTGAAGGCGCAGCCGCGCTTCCTGGACCGGATCGTCGTGGGACCGGAACCAGGTAAGAAACAGCCGCTGCCCACCCCTGTACTTAGTGTCCCTTCCATTGGGGGAAGGGGGGGGGCGGCACCGCCCCCCTAAAAAGTGTCAGTATGCCGTATACCGGCGTATAAGACGACCCCCGACTTTTGAGGAGATTTTCAAGGGGTAAAAAGTCGTCTTATACGCCGGCAAATACGGTATGTATGTGTGTGTGTATATATATATATATATATATATATATATTTATTGAAATATATTTTGAAATATATTGAATATGGCCAAAATGTTAGTATTTCAAATATATGTCAATATATTTGGGAAGAATAATTTTAAGATATATTTCAAATATATAAAAATGCATTTTAACATACAGTATATATATATATATATATATATATATATATATATATATACACTGTATGTTCAAATGCGTTTTTATTACAAAATATATGAAAATATTTTTAAAAAATACATTTTCAAATATAGTGTATGTCTTTAAAAATACAAATATACATTTATGTAAAAATATATGTTAAAATTACTTTTTTTATGTTAAAAAAAATCTGAAGAATAATAATGCTATGCAGAGCAATACAAAGCAGTGTGCAGGAGCTGACGGGAGGGATCTGTATTGTTTACATACAGTTCTCTCCCTCCGTCGGTAATCCTCCTCGATCAGTGATCGACAGCTTAGGCCGCTCACGTTCCCTACTCAGAAATGCAAAATCACGTGTATATACGTGATTTTGCACACCCGTATCGCCCCGTAGCAGTATTACTGCTGTAGGGTGGACGGGAAGCAGTTAAAGGGATGTTGGGAGGAGTAAAAAACACAAATGGACATGATCCCTTTTTTTTTTTTTAAAGCGCACACCACAATGTGTGGCAAGCGCATTGGGGTGTGCTGCGTTCAGGGCCATGGATAAGGGGTTACCACCAGTCCTCCTGTATGGGGCCCAGGCCAGCAGGGGGGCCCAGGCAGCTATGTTAATCGGATGTGGGCAGGGAGGGTGATCAGCACAGTGTGGAGGGGCAATTACTGGAACCGATCCCCTGTATGGCTCTCTCTGCAGCAGCTGAAAGCCGGAGGGAGAGGAGAAGAAGCCGGCTTTCAGCTGCTGCAGGGAAAATGATACAGGGGATCGGTTCCAATAATTGCCCCTTACTCTCCAGATTGAAAACAATGAGTGATCGGTACTGATCACTCACTGTGTTCATTCATAACTGAAGCATAGTAAATTGTGTTTTTTTTGGGGGGGAGGGGCCCTGTCAGGTTTGCTGTATGGGGACCCGTGGCTTCTGTCAGCAGCCCTGGCTGCATTTCATGTGTGATGCCTCCTATTGAAGTAGCAACTTGTGGTGGCCTTTAAGAGTGCATTCACACTTGGTTGCCTGACTTTGATTGTCCCCCTCTCCTCCTCTGGTCTGCACTCACACTGTGCTACAAACGAGTTTTCCCGGGCACACTTACACTTCATCATCACCACCCAGACCACAGAGATCCCTACTTCTGTGCTCAGTGATCTATGGAGAGTTCTGCGCTCACGGATGGTTCGCACTCATACCAAAGCAAACTGTGTCGGACCACAAATGAACCACGCCCTGGACCACCTCTTCTAAGTGGTCTGGGCGCTGTACGCTTCATAATTCCTGGACACTACATGAACAAACCGGGAACTCTACCCCAGCATGGGGGCATAAAATTGCCAGGATGAGTGCACCCTAAAATGAACGGCACCACAATGCATCGCATCACAGTTAATGTGGTAATGATTGTTGTGGAAAAAGTGCGTGTTTTACCACGTGTTACCCTAATGCATCTGTGTGACCGGGCCTTGAGTTTATTTTTGTCTGACATAGATTAGGCCCTGCTCCAGTATCATTCATTGTGATTTGCTATAAAATTTCAATGTACAGTCTGATTACTGGGTGAAGAGGAGACTGAGGAAATGCTCTCTCCTTCCTGCAGCAGACTGATAATATCTCAGCCAAGGCAAACTCACTTCCCCAGTCTGATCACTGGGATAAGTAGACTGAGGAAATGCTGTCTCCTTCCTGGAGCAGTCTGATGACATCTTCTCAGCCTAGGCAAACTTACTTCCCCAGTCACTTACAAAGCCACTTTCCCAGTCTGATCACTGTGGAGAGGAGACTGGGGAAGTTCTTTCTCCTTCTTGCAGCAGACTGATGACATCATCTCAGCCTAGGCAAAGTCACTTTTCCAGTCTAATCACTGGGGGGAGAGGAGACTGAGGAAATACTCGCTCCTTCCTGCAGCATACTGATGACATTTTCTCAGCCTAGGCGAAGTCACTTCCCCAGTCTGATCACTGGGGGAAGAGGAGACTGAGGTAATGCTCTCTCCTTCCTGTAGCAGACTGATGACATCGTCTCAGCCTAGGCAAAGTCACCTCCCCAGTCTGTTCACTGAGGGTAGAGAAGACTGAGGGAATGCTCTCTCCTTCCTGCAGCAAACTGATGGCATCATCTTAGACTAGGCTAAATCACCTCCCCAGTCTGTTCACTGAGAGGAGAGAAGACTGAGTAAATGCTGTCTCCTTCCTGCAGCAGACTGATGACATCTCAGCCTAGGCAAAGTCACTTCCCCAGTCTGTTCACTGGGGGAAGAAGAGATTGAGGAAATGCTGTCTCCTTCCTGCAGCAGACTGATGACATCTTGTCAACCTAGGCAAAGTCTCTTACCTGAGGCTCAAGGATAGTTTTTTAATGATAAAAGGTAGAACTTTTGGAACATTAAATTCAAAATAATAATGTGATTTGGTAACACCAATGCCTAAATAAATAAAAAGCATGAACTCATGAAACAATTACAATATTCCTGTTTATCTCCATAAATAATTTTTCTTTAAAAATCCAACTATTGGCTCAAACAATGGTCAGACTGGGGCCCTCTACAGGCTCCCATAACGGGTCCACTCTCTGGACCTCCACACAACCATTGGCTCAAACAATGGTCAGACTGGGGCCCTCTACAGGCCCCCATGACGGGTCCACTCTGTGGATCCCCACACAACTATTGGCTCAAACAATGGTCAGACTAGGGCCTTCTACAGGCTCCCATAACGGGTCCACTCTCTGGACCTCCACACAACCATTGGCTCAAACAATGGTCAGACTGGGGCCCTCTACAGGCCCCCATGACGGGTCCACTCTGTGGATCCCCACACAACTATTGGCTCAAACAATGGTCAGACTAGGGCCCTCTACAGGCCCTCATGACGGGTCCACTTTCTGGACCCCCACACAACTATTGGCTCAAACAATGGTCAGACTGGGGCCCTCTACTGGCCCCCATGATGGTTCCACTTTCTGGACCCCCAAAAATATTGGCTCAAACAATGGTCAGACTGGAGCCCTCTACAGGCCCCAATGATGGTTCCACTTTCTGGACCCCCACACTAGAGGAGCCTTCTACCACCAGTTGTAGCTAACTGCCAACTTGTGTGCCGAGGAGGTAGGTGGGAATCACTGCAAGAAACAATATTAGCTAAGGTGTGGGGACCAGATTAGAAAACGTTTAATAGAAGTTCAGTTAACCTTTGACCTTTTCATAATCTCCTCCGGGCCAGATTTTTTTTTTGGGTCCTCCCAATTAGTCATTGGGCTCAGTAAGTAAAACGCCTGCTGTGACTGCCACGACGATGATAACATAGGTGATGCAAAAATAATGATCTAATGATCTTGTACTTTGTGACCAGCAAATACACTATTCTTTTTGTCTGGACATGACAACTACTTCTTTTTCTAAGATAAACTTGCCACAAATGTGGATAATTTGGGTGTGTTCATAAAAAAAATCCTGCAATACTACACGTACATTCGTTCCGGGAACATCGAACTACTGTTACTAGGCTATGTTCTCTAAGGGCAGATGTTCTTCATTCATAGGAATAGGAAAGTACCACATTACGGCCACTAGATGGAGCGGATGATCACAGGAAGTAAAAATTGATTTACTATGACTGGCAGCTCCGTCTAGTGGTCATAGTGTGGTATTGTCCTGATTAATTCTTTTGAATGAAGAACATCCGACCTAGAGAGAAAAATAGCTGAGTAACGTTCGATTTTGACAACACAGAGCGAGTGTACATTCAGTACCGTTAGACGAATAGCTCTGCAAATTTTTTTTTTTTTTTATATTTTGTATTTTTTTTTTCTGAAGGTTTCCTTTAATACATTTAAAAATCATTAGCAGAAACCTGGAAATTGGGGCTGCTGCTGTAAAAACAGACCGGACATTGTATATATTTTTTTCTTGTTCAGTACATCCATGCTGAGTAATGTGAGAGGGTAACACATTTTAATGATCGCATGCTCCCCCTACTGGTAATGCTTTACTTTGCCTTTCTCCCCAGAATGACAGCACCATCTTTTTTTTTAGGCAACAGATGGGGGTCAGCATCCAACTCCTGCACTATAATCTATGTCCTAGTCAGGGGCGGACTGACCATTCGGGCTCTCGTTCACTGCCCGAGGGCCCGGGGTCAGTAGGGGGCCCCATGAGATGCCCATGGTACCTTTCAATGGCTTTTTTGAGTATGGTTTGCGTGTGGGCGAAGACACAGGGGCCCCATGATCCCCTATTGCCTGGGACCCCATGAGTTGTCAGTCCGCCTCTGGTCCTAGAACACATTGATGTAAGTGTGCCTACGCAGTGTTGTGTGCACATATATTGCTCTATATACATCAGCTCCAAAGTAGCATTGTACAGTCCCAGTGAGTGATCACCAGAGGAGAGGGATCTGAAGAAATGCTTCCTACTGCCTGCAGCAGACTGGTGACGTCATTCGCTCTGACCTCTCAAAATAGACCCAGTCACTTTCTTGAAGTACCAGGGCTGCTTTCTATTAAAGGGTAACTCCACTTTCGTGGGGAAAAATAGGAAATAAAAATAATAAATTATAATATAGCGTATACAATTGCGACATCAGTCATATTGTTATTGAATGTTATTAGAGATGAACTTTCCTTTTCAATCTGCAGAGCTGTCATTTTCTGTAAAATGCAATATGGCGACCTGGAGGTGTTCTGTACATAGATGATGTACAGGGCACCCCCTGAAAATGTCATTTCCTGCTTGTGTGATTGGCTCCCTTATTCTCCCACAAGTCTGCACTAAAGTCAGATTTTGGGCATCCCCTGCAACAATAATGTCAATGTTGGTGAGATACTCCCAAAAGGAAATCACGTCTATAGGGATGCAGACCCTGCCACTTTCCTCATTAGAGCCCTGCAGGTGCAGCAGCTGATTGATGATTATAAAACCCTCCCATACAGATTCACTCTGCACACGGACACAGACAGACAAACAGCTATTTCTTCAGAATAACAAAAGGTAGGAATCTACAGCAACGTTTGTCAAAATCCCTGCAATGTACATTTTTTCTCAACAAAAGTGGAGTTACTCGAGGATAAGCTACAACTTGTTAGAAAAATATCATGTATATTGTGACCGGTCAGAACTGATTTCTGTATTAAAAAGACCACTTTAAACTGTAACCTTTTGATGCAGTTAGTCACCGGTCACACTGCTGCGATTTGCGCGCAATTTCAGGTGCGTTTTCTGAAGACTTTATTGCTACTTGTGAAGATTTATATCCAGGTGTGATTTTCATTACATTCTATGTATGTGAAATTGCAACAAAACTGCATAAAAAGTAATTCAAGTACTACTTTAGAAATCTCTCTGCAGCAAAGCGCACTTGTTAGGACACTGATATTCACAATCATTAGATGCAATTTCAGGTGCGATTTCAATTCGCAAATCGCACTGGTATGACCGGGCACTTAGACCATGTCCCTAGTCCTCTCTCAGACTACTCCCATATTCCTGCTCATATTCTAAAGGAGTTTGGGCCACATAGATTTTTGACCAGCAGATGTGCGATCTCGCCAGTGATACCTTGCTGGATCAGGGACAGGGGAGTTTAACTCTGTCCACACATACACTATGGTGTCCGTTCATGACACAGAGAATAGCTGCGATTCAACGGATCTCAGCTATTCTCTGGTCATTCACAGTTTATGACACTCAGGAGATCATGTCAGCCCTTCTCTGGAGATCTGTGTTCTCCCTCCAGATTCTCCAGCCCAGAGCTGGAGAATCAGAGGGACCGCAAACTAAGCAGAGATAATTTACCTCTGTTTAGTAAACTGATGTTTTACTGTAATCTCATGAGATTATAGTAAAATCAGCCGTTTTCCAGAGTTTGTAGACCGTTCTCCAGCGTTTGCAGATCGTTCTCCCTTCGTTTGGAGAACTGCTTCATAAACTGCATTCACAGGAGAACTGTGTTCTCCGAGAATGCCGGAGAACTGAGCAGCGATCTATTACCGCTGGTTCATAAATGGACACCTATATTGCCAAACGTATTGGCCCAGCCCTCCAAATCATTGGATTCAGGTGTTCCAATCCCCTCCAAATCATTGGGTTCAGGTGTACCAATCCCCTCCAAATCATTGGATTCAGGTGTTCCAATCCCCTCCAAATCATTGGATACAGGTGTTCCAATCCCCTCCAAATCATTGGATTCAGGTGTTCCAATCCCCTCCAAATCATTGGATTCAGGTGTTCCAATCCCCTCCAAATCATTGGATTCAGGTGTTCCAATCCCCTCCAAATCATTGGATTCAGGTGTTCCAATCCCCTCCAAATCATTGGATACAGGTGTTCCCATCCCCTCCAAATCATTGGATTCAGGTGTTCCAATCCCCTCCAAATCATTGGATTCAGGTGTTCCAATCCCCTCCAAATCATTGGATTCAGGTGTTCCAATCCCCTCCAAATCATTGGATACAGGTGTTCCAATCCCCTCCAAATCATTGGATTCAGGTGTTCCAATCCCCTCCAAATCATTGGATTCAGGTGTTCCAATCCCCTCCAAATCATTGGATTCAGGTTCCAATCCCCTCCAAATCATTGGATTCAGGTTCCAATCCCCTCCAAATCATTGGATTCAGGTGTTACAATCCCCTCCAAATCATTGGATTCAGGTGTTCCAATCCCCTCCATATCCTGTGATTCAGGTGTTCCAATCTCCTCCATGGCCACAGGTGTATACAATCAAGCCCCTAGGCATGCAGACTGCTTCTATAAACATTGGTGAAAGAATGGGACGCTCTCAGGAGCTCAGTGACTCCAAGCGTGGTCCCGTGATAGGTTGTCACCTGTGCAATAAGTCCATCCGTGACATTTCCTGGCTACTAAATATTCCACGCTCAACTGTTAGTGGGATTATAACAAAGTGGAAGCAACTGGGAACAGCAGCCACTCAGCCACCAAGTGGTAGGCCACGTCACATGACAGAGCGGGGTCAGCGCATGCTGAAGCGCACAGTGCGCAGAAGTCGCCAATTGTCTGCAGAGTCAATAGCTAAAGACCTCCAAACTTGGTGTGGCCTTCAGATTAGCACAATAACAGTGTGTAGAGAGCTTCATGGAATGGGTTTCCATGGCCAAGCAGCTGCATCCAAGCCTTACCTTACCAACTGCAATGCAAAGCGTCAGATGCGGTGGTGTAAAGTATGCCACCACTGGACTCTAGAGCAGTGGAGACATGTTCTCTGGAGTGACCAATCACGCTTCTCTGTCTGGCAATCCGATGGACATGTCTCTGTTTGGCGGTTGCCAGGAGAACAGTACTTGCCTGACTGCATTGTGCCAAGTGTAAAGTTTGGTGGAAGGCAGATTATGGTGTGGGGTTGTTTGTCAGGGGTTGGACTTGGCCCCCTAGTTCCAGTGAAGGGAACTCTTAGGGCATCAGCATACCAAGACATTTTGGACAATTTCATGCTCCCAACTTTGTGGGAAGAGTTTGGGGATGGCCCCTTCCTGTTCCAACATGACTGCGCACCAGTGCACAAAGCAAGGTCCATAAAGACATGGAGGAGCCAGTTTGGGGTGGAGGAACTTGACTGGCCTGCACAGAGTCCTGACCTCAACCCCATAGAACACCTTTGGGATGAATTAGAGCGGAGACTGCGAGCCAGGCCTCCTCCCCCGACATCAGTGCCTGACCTCACAAATGTGCTTCTGGAAGAATGGTCCAACCTTCCCATAGACACCCTCCTAAACCTTGTGGACGGCCTTCCCAGAAGAGTTGAAGCTGTTATAGCTGCAAAGGGTGGGGCCAACTCAATATTGAACCCTACGGACTAAGACTTCATGTGTGTGTAGGCGTCCCAATACTTTTGACAATATAGTGTACAAAAAAGAAAATCTAAAATGTTCCTCCATCCACACTACACAGCATAGATGGATGGATCACCTGCTGCAGCTATTATATTCTGACAGTTGGCACTGCTGGCTGTCAGAACACCCGTACAGCAACTGAATCCAATCAGATGTTCAGCTGACAATTTTCTGCCTGACTCCTTCAAATTTTTTAAATAAAGGATATTGGGCAGGAGTGTGCCAAAGGGGCCACCAGTGGAGTGAAAGGGATACTAAAGCCAAAACCAACAAATGTATTATATTTCAGCTTACCATATTTAGATGTGGTGGCTGCATTCGTTTTCTTTTTTGAGGGTTGGTTCACACCATAGAAATACAGTCCGGATGCACACAGTCCAGATGCGTTCCAGATGCATTTCTGCATGTGTGTTTTTTATGTGTTCCGGTGCACTTTTTCCCCCTTTTTTTCTCCCCTTTAGGCTTGGTTCACACCAATGCATTTTTTAGTGCTGTTTGCTTTTTTGCATAAACGCAGTACAGTCCATTTAACGTGGTTTCCTATGGGACACATCTATGCTGTTTTGAGCTGCTGCGATTTTGGAAAGGGTCAGGGACTTTTTCAAAACTAAAAAGTAGCTACAATTGTTCAGTGGACACTCTACTGAAATGCATGTGGGTTTTTGTCGCATTTTTGTTTATGCCCAGCAACAAAAACATGTCCCATTTAAGTTAAAAGAACAAAAAAAATGCTGAAAAAAAAAAACACAAAACGTGGAAAAACCACGCACGCAAAAACACAAAATTCACTGCAAAATGGACAAAATGCATTGGTGTGAACCAAACCTAAATAAAGCCATGTGCATTCCTGTGCGTTTAGGTGCATTCCGGATGTATTTTGCCACATTCCAGTACAGTTCAGAGCAGATAAAATGGAGCGTGTTCTTTTTTTTTTTTTCCTGGAATGGACTGGAACCTACTGCACTGTGTGAACTATGCCATTAGTAACCATATAACCTACTTTCCATGTGTTTCTGATGCAGAAACAAAAACGCACCAGTTTGAACCAGGCCTTAGTCTTTTTTCCCTCTGTTTTCACCTGCTGATCTGGCCAGTAGAGTGCCTCCACTCTGGATGCAGGTGCATAGGGGACACAGCAAACAGCAGTATTGGTAATATAGGAGATTTAAATACACTAAATATTGAAGCTAAGATAATACTTTATAAGCAGTTACAGCAACAGATTTTTTTTTCCTTTTGGGATAAAGATTTTACATAACTGATTAAATGCTGATTATTGTAACACTCCTGTCAATGGTAAGGCCTCATGCACAATGCGCGTGTTCAAAACGCCGGTAGCGAACCAAAATTCATTATGTTTATGGCCAATGGAAAGGGGGACTGGGGGTGCAGTTACGCTCTAATGTGGTTATGGTGCTTTGTATTTCAATGGTTTTTATTAACCTCCCTAGCGGTCTGATTATGTCAGTATTTCTGTGCTCAAAGCGGTACATTTTTTGCATGGAAATATGTATTTTGTTTATTGTAGGGCTGTAATTTTTAGGAATAACTCACTGAAATCTGTCCGAACAAGAGTCTAGTAAACATCCCGGGGAGGATAAAATTTGAAACACGAAATCATAAATTATAATTTAATAAATAATCATAAAAAATAATAATATAATAATAATACATTTAATTCAATAATATAATTGAACCAAAAACACTGAAATGTGAAATATAGCGCCAAGTTCGCACATCGCTGAGCAAAGTCGCAGAATCGTTTTCAGTGTCTGATGAGGAATTTCCCCCACGAATCATTATCACTGAATTCTGCGAGTGGTTCTGATTTACTATCGCTGTTCTCTAGCCGGTCTAAAATCACTTTTGACCTAAAGGGACGCTTTTTGGACGCTTCTCAGTTTCCAGGCAGAAAGAACAGTAAAATGCAGGCAGGGTGCAGGACAAAGCACTCGGGACAAAATGTATGTGAAATGGTTTGATACAGGAATGTTATACTATGTGATTTTAGTGTATTTAGTGAATGTCACTTTTTAACATTTTTAAATTTCCCGCCGTTCTGTCCCCCGTACGTCCCGACGTCGCAGGGAACGGAACCCGGAAGACAGATGCCGGCATCCGCCGGAGGACATTGCCGGGGACACTGCAGGAGGGACATCGCAGGAGCGCAGGACAAGGTAAGTGCTGCAGGGAATCCCTGTGCAATGCTGCAGTGTATTCCGGAGTGTAGCTCGGGGTTACCGCTTTTGGTGCTGAAACTTTACCCCAAGCTACACTCGGAAATACCGCCGGGGGGGTTAATTTGTAACATTTCAACAAGACTTGAGCAACAAGACACTCCCACGCAGGGGCTATCAATGGCACATAAAAAGTAAAAAAAAATGTGATATAACACTGACAGTAGCTCAAATCAAAGGCAGCTATCCACCGCCTCACAAGAAGCCAGCAAAAATAGAAAGGAAAAAGGAGTAGAAAAGGAAGAAGACAAGAGCAGGAGCAGGGGTCCGGGATCGCCAACACCGAACAACATCACAACCCCAGACTAGCCGGGGGGGGGGAGCATGGGAAAAGCATATGTCAACCACGGCTCCCATATTTTCAAAAAGTTCCGTTGGGAGTCGCTACAGATACTCGAGCATCAGAGTGGTCATACGGTCCCGCACCCCCTGAAGAGGGACAGACGGGCTCTTCCATGCCTGAGCAATTGTTCTAGTTGCTGACAAGAACAAATAGGAAGCCAACTTCTGCTGGTGAGCCAACAGGCCCGGTATGGGACAATGAAGCAAAGCGTACCAAGCATCCCAGTATATGGAGAGATGGAGAAAGGTGAAAAGGAGGCCAAATACATGAGACCAAAAACGAATCAGTTTCGGGCATGACCACCATATATGCAACACATCTCCACGATGACCACAACCCCGAAAGCAGCGATCACTGCAGGCAGGGTTCGCCTGGGCCGGTTACGGTGCTTTAATGTGATGGTCCCATTAGCCCCGTGGCCACCTGGGCATACACAGAGCAATTTGGTGGAAATGATGACATTTTGTAGCTGCTGTCAATATAAAAAATGGAATTTAGGAGTCCACAAAATCAGCCAATCCTCTACTTTCAATAGTCTCCCCAGTAATCTAGACTTTTCGCAATGCCAGTTGAAAGACCTTTTTGATCCATTTTCAACTGTTAGGTTGTATGACCCTGGGAAATGACTGTGGGAGGTAAAAGGACTGATGGTGATGGTTTCCTGGTGGAAAGCATCCAAAATGGCCCCATATACAGTCAGCATTACAATATGTGCGTCTATGGGACTGTTGTAGGGCTGGAAAGCTCCACTGGTGCAGGAACTGGCCTGGTTGGCTCATTGTACACTAATACTTTATGGAAAAGTGAAGCAAATAAAATAATGACTGCCGATTGCGTGATATTCCAACTTGTTAATTTGCAGGAAGTCCACATTTAAACTTTTTTTGTCCTGCGGTATGCAGATTTCCCCTGGCATGCCAACCCGGTGCCCTGAGACAGCCTGCCTGTACCTGCTGCACTCTTTGTTTGCCTTGCTACATACACCCAGCCCCCCCCCCCAAATCCTAAGAATAAAACTATCCGCTCTCCACCCTCCCCGCCCGTGACTCAGTGCACACCCACTGTGTTATTTTCCCTTACATCTGTTGCTGATTTAACTTGTAGACTACTGGGTTCTGATTTTTCCCTCGTCGTCTGAATGTTTACCCATTCCTCTTTATTGGTGGACACCAGCCTTGTTTTCCATCTCTGGGTGTTTCATTGGACTTTGTTATACCGATGATGACACTATGTAAAATTAGAAACAGACCTATATGCAGAGCCCATTACTATATACCTGCATATCCAACTAAATACAAAAATCTGTACTTACATGTATGTGGATCATGTGATAGCCTACAGAGCCTGCATAGCTTCCACCTGTAGATTCGCACTTTCTGTTCTACTGGGGCAAAGTATCATTGACCTCCAGAGACTTTTTGTTTTAGAAAATCTATTTTTAATCTTTTTTCAGCCTTCTTTGCATATCTGCTGCTAGTCTTTCCCAGATACTTCCCGTGTAGATTCTCTCACTCCAATGCTGACTGCATTGTATTGATCTTATTGCTCTGGAAAAACGTTCTAAAGACTGACAATGATGGACCCAATTGTTCTGTACCAGCTTCCTAATAATGACAATGAAGCGCCTTACCTCTCTGGACCTGTATCCTAATAATGACAACAATAGACCTCCTTGCTCTGTCTGAACCAGCTTCCTATTAGATACAACGATGAACCTCATTGCTCTGGACCAGCTTCTTATAGTCACAACGATGGACCTTTTGCTCTAGAACAGCTTCCTAATACAAACAACAATGGACCTTTGTGCCATGGACCAATTTCCTTACAGAGATGATGTAACTTATTGCTCTGAACCAGACTCCAAATAGTGGCATTGATGAACCTTATTGCTCGGGACCAGCTTCCTAATAGAGACAATGATGGACCTTCCTGTTCTGGGCCAGCTTTCTAGTAGAGACAGCAGCCGCATTTAGTCTGGAAGCCAGCTTCCTTCTAGAGACAGCGATGGACCTTAATACTCCGGAGCTGTTTTACTAATAGAGACAACGATGGACCTTATTGCTCCCCCCACCAGCTTCATAGTAGTGACAAAGATAGACCTTATTGCTCTGGATCAGCTTCCTTCTAGAGACAGCGATGGACCTTCTTGCGCTGGACCAGCTTTCTGATAGTGACAACAATGGCCCTTATTGCTCTGGATCAAATTCCTAATTTTCACAAAGATGGACCTTATTGGTCTGGACCAGCTTTGTAATAGTGACAGCAATAGACCTTATTGGTCTGGACCAGCTTCCTAATAATAACAATGGACCTTTTTTTCTCTGTACCAGCTTCCTGTAGTCAAAAAAAATTGACCTTTTGCTCTAAACCAGCTAATACAAACAAAAATGGACCTTTGTGCTGTGGACCAATTTCCTAATAGAGATGATGGACCCTATGGCTCTGATCCATATTCAAAATAGTGACAATGATGAACCTTATTGATCTAGAAAAGCTTCCTAATACAAACAACAATTGACCTTTGTGCCATGGTCCAGTTTCCTTATAGAGATGATGTAACTTATTGCTCTGAACCAGATTCCAAATAGAGACTACGATGGACCTTCTTGTTCTGAACCAGCTTTCTAATAGAGACAGCAGTCGTATTTAGTCTGGAATCCAGCTTCCTTCTAGAGACAGCGATGAACCTTAATACTCCAGAGCTGTTTCCTAATAGAGACCACGATGGACCTTATTGCTCCCCCTACCAGCTTCATAGTAGTGACAAAGATAGACCTTATTGCTCTGGATCAGCTTTCTGATAGTGACAACAATGGCCCTTATTGCTCTGGATCAACTTCCTAATTTTCACAAAGATGGACCTTATTGGTCTGGACCAGCTTCCTAATAATAACAATGGACCTTTTTCTCTCTGTACCAGCTTCCCGTAGTCACAAAAATGGACCTTTTGCACTAAAACAGCTTCTTAATACAAACAACAATGGACCTTTGTGCTGTGGACCAATTTCCTAATAGAGATGATGGACTCTATGGCTCTGAGCTAGATTCAAAATAGTGACAACGATGGACCTCATTGCTCTGGACCAGCTTCCTTGTAAAGATAGTGATGGACCCTAAACCTCTGGAGCTGTATCCTAATAGGGACAATGATGGACAAGCTTCCTAATAGTGACAACGGTGGACCCTATTGCTGTGGACCAGTTTTATAGTAGTGGCAAAGATGCACCTTATTGCTCTGGACCAGGTTTCTGATAGTGACAACGATGGCTCTGGTTCAGCTGTTTCATAGTGACAACAATGGACCTTAAAGCTCTGGACCAGCTCCCGTAATAAAAATTGGACATTTTCGCTATATACAAGCTTCCTATAGTCCCAAAAATTGACCTTTTGCTCTAGACCAGCTTCCTAATACTAAACAATGGACCTTTGTGCTGTGGACCAATTTCCTAATAAAGATGGTGGACCTTATTCTGAATAGTGACAATGATGAACCTTATTGCTCTGGACCAGCTTCCTAATAGGGATGATGGGCCTTATTGCTCTGGACCACTTTCCTAATAGAGACAACGATGGACCTTCTTGTTCTGGACCTGCTTTCTAATAGGGATGATGGACCTTATTGCTCTGTACAAGATTCCAAATAATGACAATGATGAACCTTATTGCTCTGGACCAGCTTCCTAATAGGGATGAAGGACCTTATTGCTCTGGATCACTTTCCTAATAGAGACAACGATGGACCTTCTTGTTCTGGACCTGCGTTCTAATAGAGACAGCAGCTGCATTTAGTCTGGAAGCCACTGGAAATGTGACAGGCTTACAATGCAGCCACCATCCCGGAAATGCCTGAGCAAGGACTTTTATGGCAGAATTACCAGGTTTTATTTAAAGTTAATTTCCAGGCAAAAGTTAAAATGGAATTTCAGTCATCACCTAACTAACTTTAAACCTACTTCCAGCCCCATTTTAAAGCTATTCTATCTAACCCTGTAAAGAAGAGATCACTATACTTACCTATTTTGAAGCTGCTCCAGTCTGGTCCCAGGCTGAGCTGTCAGCGGCGGCTTCTGTGTAGAGTAAAAGCAGCCGATAACGGATGCCCCATAGTAAGTCTATGGGTGACGTCATTTCCTAGGCATTTTCCAGCCATTGTCAACTTTCTCTCAACTCAGAAGCAGCCACTGGAGACTGGTCTGGAGTGGCTTCAGAATAGGTAAGTATAGAGATATCTTCTTTACAGGATTAGATAGAATAGCTTTAGAAGGGGGCTGGGATCAGGTTTAGAGATTTTTAGGATTACAACTGGAGTACTAATTTAACCTACCTCCAACCATCCTCTCACCCCTTCAGTGCTTTTATTTTGCCTTCTTAAGCATCTTACTCACCTCATTGTCCATGTCCCTCGCTGGCTCCTTTTTTTGGGTACAGTTGAGCAGTAATCCAGAGCTGTAGATGTGCCTGCTCCAGATGGTTCCCACCACGGAGCTACAGTCATCATCTTCTGGATCCTAAAAGAACCCCACCATTGAGTAGCCAATAGGAAGTGTACACATCACTGGAGACTGGAGTTCAGCTTTATTGAAACCTGCAAATTTAAACTTTTTGAAGTCTACAATCTCGCCTCTCATCTATATGGCCAAAAGTGTGTGGACATGCTTAAAATTATTACGTTTCAAGTGAAGGGTACTGTTAATGCTACATCATACAAATACATTTTTGTGCTCTTCTAACCCTGTGGGAACAGTTTGGGGAAGGTCCTTTTCTGTTCTAACGTGACTATCTCCCTGTGTACAATTACAGCTCCATGAAGACATAAGTTGATGAGTTTGGTGTGGAGGAACTTAAATCACAGAACCTTGACACCAACCCCATGGAATACCTTTATGATGAGCAGGAGCACAAGTCATCTCTTCTCATCCAACATCAATACTTGACCTCACAAAAGTTCTTTTGTCTTAATGGGCACAAATTCCTGCAGCCTCATATGAAAATCTTGTGGAAATCCTTCCAAGAAGATGTGGGGACTGTTAAAGCCACAAAGGATGGGGGGTGGGACTCCATGTTAATACCCATGCTTTTGGAATAGTATGTCCAGTATTTGAAATAGTATGTCCAAAATGCTTATATAGGTATAGGTAAGGTGTCCACAAAACTTCAGCCAAATAGTTTATTTGGCCATACATAAGAAAATGTATTCATGAAAATTGAATGAAAATGCATGAAACAGTGACTGGATGGATTAAAACATCTTTCATGGGTGCTAAAGCTTGTAAAACAACAAACCACCAGATATGAACCCAAACAAGATGACATTTAGTTTGTTAAAAACGTTGCCTTGGACTGTGTTCCCTTCAAAGGGATCACTAGTGTCCACATTTACAATGAAGGATATCCACAAGCATGAACATTGACAGCCCTGACAAACATTGACAGCTCTTGTCTAAGACTGCTTTAACACATTTCACCCATATGGCAGACTCTGCAACTAAGCCCTATGGATGAATTGCGTTAGTGAGGTCTGTCAATGTCAAGCTTGTGGATATCCTTCGTAATAAATGTGGACAATAGTGATCCCTCCAGTGAATGGTGGCTTTCTTATTAGTACTTGGTCTGTGAACGGAGACGACTTGTATAACCTGGGTTTGAAGTGGCAGTAAGAAGGAGCAGCTTGGGGGGGAGAGAATTTTTATGTCCTTTCATCCAACAGTGGATTAGTGGTTAGCATTTCTACCTTGCAGCACTGGTGTCTTTGGTATAAATCTTGACCAGGACACTCTCTGCATGGAGTTTGGATGTTCTCCCTGTTGCCTGTGTAGGTTTCCTCTGGGTACTGCAGTTTCCTCCCACACGTCAAATACATGCTGATAGGTTAATTGGCTTCTATCTAAGTTGGCCCTAGTATGTGGGTGCATGCATGTGAGGTAGGGATCTTAGAGTGTAAGCTCCTCAAGGGCAGGGACTGATCTGAATGTGCAGTATTTAAAGTGCTGAAACAAATATTTTTAATTTAAAGCTGACCCTGGAGTGCTCCTTTAACTTGCCTTTGAGCTTGAGTATTTTGTTTTAGAGGGGGCGGAGAATTTCAGTTGAGGCAGTTATCAAAGTCCTTTTATCTTTGTTTTTCCATCCTGGTTTCAGCTCTCGGAGATGCTGTGGTTGACAGCTGGGCAAAGTTCTCCAAGTGTTATTTTAGAAAGGAAGTGAATCCGCCCAAAGTGGGCTGTAGCTGAAATAGTATCCCCAGGCTCCTCTCGTTTTGGTTTATTTTTGGGGGGTTGGTGGGATGTTTCCTGCGGCCACCTGAACACAGAGCCTGAGTCTCCCAGATGAGTATGGGTACTTGTGCAGCCAGACGGAGGTTTGACTAAGTTTGGTGACCACTCATTAGACTGCATGAACGTCTGCAAAGGGTTTTCTCTTAAGATTGCTGGTAAGCCACGGCCTTCCACAATATTATCTGTAGGCCCAGGCATTCACTGTGCCCCACTTGAGCCTCTTCATATACTGAATGAACAGCCATTTATCTTTCAGAAGAGCTTCTAAAAGAAGAATTTCAAAACCAACACTTGGTGTATTTTGGGGATGCTGCTAACCTGATCATGGGGCATTTCTGAAAAAGTCAGAGAAGTCCATTCAGGATGAAAATAATAGTATATGTACTGCAGGTAGTAGACAAGGGTGTAGGTAGAAAACAGTGCAGAAACAAATTAGGGACCGGTTTATACCAGAGATTGCTATCTTCTCCACTTTACACTCTGGAATGTTATTCCACAACACTTTCTTTTTTTCAACCCATTCATAATGTGTTGGCCGGTTGAATGAAGCCTCTGGGAGCCATAGAATTCTCCCTGCTTAATGCAGCAGAAGGAACTCTGTGAATGGAGTAGAGCCGGTCACATGACTTTTTGTTTTGCTCAATCAAACTCTTAGAGGCCCATTTATACCAAGAAAGTGGATATTGCTCTCTACTATATGTTATATTCCGAAATGTTACTCCACAAGGGTGTAGTTAGAAAACAGTTCAGAATCAAATCATTAGGGACCTGTTTATACCAGAGAGTAGAGATTGCTATCTACCAGGGGTGGACTGACAACTCATGGGGTCCCCAGGCGATAGGGGATCATGGGGCCCCTGTGTCCTTGCCCAAACTCAAAAAAGCCTATGAAAAAGATACCAGGGACATCTCATGGGGCCCCCTACTGACCCTGGGCCCTTGGGCAGTGCCCGAAATTTCCCTGCCCTTGGGCAGTTTCCAAATGGTCAGTCCGCTCCTGCTATCTACTGTACTTTATACTCCGCAACTATACTCCACACTGCAGTCCTTTTTCTTTTAGCCCATTCATAAAGCATAGGCCTGTTGCATGGAGCCTCTACAGAATTCTCCCTGCTTAACGCAGCAGAAAGAACTCTGTGAATGGAGTAGAGCTGGTCACTTGACTCTTTGTGTTGCATCTGCCTCCTTGAGATCAGCAGTCCCAGATGGCGGCTAGTCAGGTTTCCCGCCCCAATGCCCTTTCCCCTTATCCAGCCCAGGGGATGTGGGGTCACTCACTCAGTCTCTCCTGCAAGCTTGTGGGTTGGTGGCTGCTTTCAGGCCATATGTTGGGCTGGCTCTAGGGTTGCCACCTCATCCCTTTAAACCCAAACACATATTCATTACATAGGTTCTAAGGCTGATTAAGGTGGCAATTATACTCACTTAGTGCCTTATCTGCATTAAATTAGCCTCAGAACCTGTGTAAATAATATGTGTTCAGGTTTAAAGGGATGAGGTGGCAACCCTAGCTGGCTCCTTCCCTGCTTCCCAGGTTGTCCTCTCTCAGGGGACAATGAGGCTGAAAGATTCTCCCTTCCAGCTCCTCTGCTTGTAGGTAAGCCGTTCTCTTGGACCCCCTCCCAAGCTCCACACTCCATCCTGCTCACTCCATCTTCCTGCCTCTGAGCAGGCTCAGTCACTCTTAAGGGCTGTCCTGACCCCCATGCCAAGCCTCCTGCTTGTGGATTGGCCAGAATCCCTTGAGAGTGCAGACCAACTCTTCCTCACTCCTGCCAACTGAATTCTGGAGGGTTCAACAAGTCTCTAGATCAGGGGGAGGCTTCAGGGAATTGATCTACAAAGTCTCTCAGCCCTGACCCGAATTTGACCCCTCTGACTAGTTTTCCTGGTTGCTATTCAGTCTCCTACAAAAAAAAATAATTAACTTAGCTCCCTCTAGCTATCTAGGAGGGTGCTACATGTTGTTGGGTGGAATTGGACTGAAAAAGGTTTATATTGCTGTGTCACTTGGAAGAATTACTGGGAAGAATGTACCTCTCTATTTATCTCAGTAAACAACTGGTGTGAGAACTGTGGAATGATTTCCTCTCGTTTATTGTTGTGCACCAGGGTACATTCAGGGCTGTACACCTGCAGGCACAGGGATGTCACATTGCGAGCAGTGGCTGTATCTGAGCAGATGCGTGGGCGTCCCAATTACCAACCATAGGACTAGCTGCACGGGGATGTATGGAACACTTGTGCATCCCTTTGTGGGTAAACATTGCCCTCCATGGGGGCATGCCTATGTACACCTTGCGGGAACAAGGCCTAAGAGCATGGGCATATAGTTGCAGTATGGGGCAAACAAACACAGCTGGAGGTGAGTTACAGACTGTATGTACAGTATAACCGTGCAACTGAAATCTATTGTCTTCTTGACACTGGTCCTGTGTGACCGCACTGATAGCACATATTCAAGCCCTTGGCGTATACAAGAATCAGGACTGTGAAAGGCCATGACACGAGAAAAAAAACTCAGGTCTAGACAAATGCTTCCAAATGGCTGCGATGGATGCCTACATCTATGAATGCCTCCCGAAAAAAAAAAAACCTCAGGTCTAGACAATTGCTTCCAAATGGCTGTGATGGATACCTACATCTATGGATGCCTCCCGAAAAAAAAAACCTCAGGTCTAGACAAATGCTTCCAAATGGCTGTGATGGATACCTGCATCTATGGATGCCTCCCCAAAAAAAAAACCTCAGGTCTAGACAAATACTTCCAAATGGCTGCGATGGATACCTACATCTATGGATGCCTCCCGAAAAAAAAAACCTCAGGTCTAGACAAATGCTTCCAAATGGCTGTGATGGATACCTACATCTAAGGATGCCTCCTGTGCTACATTTTTTATGTCATCGACACTCCCAAAGTGAGAGGGTCACACATTACAATCACTTCTCCCAGCCTTGAATAAACATGGCTGCTGCAGCCAGGAATTTGTGTTTTGTATTATGGATGTGTCTAGCTTAGCTCTTTACAGGTGCTGCAACACCTTCTTGCCTGGGGGGGAAAGTGCTGATTGCTGGTATTAGGGTGGGTGGTTTTAATAACACATTCTGCCTGAGACAAGATGTACAGAATGTAGGTGTGCTGGGAGGAGGAGACCCATGGTTGCTTTGTCCTCCCTCTATTGTATTCACTGGCACAGCTAATCTCGTTTCAGTTGGATCTCACCTTCTACTGTGTCACAGCAGCTGTGAAGGCAATCCTGCATTGAGAGATTACATCAAAAGCCCAACTACGCCTTTCAAACAATATTGATATTTTTAGGTTGGCCACAGATAGATTGATATCTCATAGGGAACAGGTTCAAGTGTGAGCTCCACTGCAGAGAGAAATCCATAGTTCCTTCATAATATTTCAGGGATTTAGAAGATTATGTTGAAGGAGAAGCGTGGGAACCAGTCCTTGACAACTGTAATGATTGGATAGATCTTTTTATCTGTCCAGTGTGGGTTACCACCTTTTCTGGGAAAGTATACAGACCTTCTTGCCCTGTTAGAGCAGGGGTTCTTAGCCTCGTCAAAATTTCAGACCCCCAATGGATTTCCCAATATGTCCCCATACCTCCTTCAACAAACTGTCCTCCTTCACCAGACGTCAGGAGGACATGTCAATAGGTTGGCTTCACGCATGGATAGCAAGGAACAGACTAGCTCAAAGAAAAACACCGAGATTTAGTCATTTTTTTTTATATAAGAATGGGAAATCATCAATTCATAGGCTAGATACTACTAGTAGGATTTGTACTTTTGGTTTTGTCCAACCAGCACATGGAATGGAGGTCCAATTACAGACTAAGATACTTGCATGTCATCTGACTCATGAAGTCCATTTCTCCACTTCGATTAGAGATTAAATCATGGAGAAAATCTAGTTTCTTTTATTTAGAAATCCATACTCCCATCATTTGGCACCCTTACACCAAAGAATATAGAAACTCCCTTTATTAGAGTCTTCAAGTCCCATTTTCAATGGCCATGTCTGTAAGTTGATGATCAGGTGACAACATTTCCAGTTGAATGTCCCACTGCCAATAGCCAACGTTTGGAAAGTATTACCCAATCCAGACATAAAAAAAGTCAGATCATGTCTATGGATAGAGAGAGAAGAAAGTATTTGTTTTGCAAAAGCTATTCCGTACAAATCTTGATGTTGTATGCTTGCACAGGATTTGAGATATCTGTAGAATTCGATTGGATGTGTTTGCATTTTTGTCGGTCAAATGGATACATTATAAATATCTGGAGCATGTAAGAATATTTTTTGGAAAGCTCAAAGAATTTAATGTATTTACAGTCAGTTTGATAAAATGGTGCAGGAAAGAAATGCAGGTACCCTTAGGTCTCTGGATATACTCATCGTCCTTTGTTTCCCAAGAACAGGGAAGGTCCAATATGTAAACTTCTGCACAGGTAGTCAAGAACCGGCTCAGTCCCTTCGGTTCCTCCTGCCTTCTCCACAGCTTCCCACTGATCCATCACCATGATGGGTGGTCTCAGTAACCAATTGGAAACTGCCACAAATGGGAAGGGGAGAGGGCAGCCTTCAACTTTTCTTGCAGACTGGTGGCTACCTTTTGGTTCCTTTCAGTTGGAACCGTCAGTGTTTTGGGATGGTATCACAGCAGTTCAGTGCACATTATATGTAAAGCCAAAATGTTTTCTTTTCATATCCACAGCTACAGTTTAACACTAGGGACTGATAGGAGTCATCCTTGGGACCAGTGCTGGGACAAGGTCATCTAGAGCCCAGGGTAAACATGCCAAACAGCCCCCCCCCAAAAAAAAAAATACAATTGAGCCCTAAACAAAAATGTCTCCTCTTCCAGTACAAATCTCAACTTCAAATTGTCCCCCCCCCCCTGTACAAATCCTCTACCACTTAATTTTTCCCTCTGCGTATAAATCCTCCCCTCCTCCAAATCCCCCTCTCCCCACAAAAAAACCCAAATCCCCTCTCCTAGAGCTAATTCCCCCCCCAAATGTCCCCCCCAGCAAAAATCCCCCCATTCATCCCTACTAGTACAAATTTCCCTTCTCACCCCCGTCATCCCTCTTCCAACAGAAATCCATTCTTCTAGTATAAACCCCCCCCCCCCTCCAAATCACCCTCTCCCCAAAAGAATAATCCAAAATCCCCTCTCCTAGCACCAATCCTCCCACCCATATTTCCCCTCCTAGCAATCTCTCCTCAATCATCTCTATCCCCCACACAAATCTCCCCCCAATCCCCCTTCCTAACACAAATCCACCCTTCTAGTATAAATCCACCCTTTAAATCACCCCTTGTAGCACAACCCCCAAATCCCCACTGAGCCCAGGGCAGCTGCCCATCCTGCCCCCCCCTTGTACCAGCCCTGCTTGGGACTTTATGGTATTTCTTTATTTAATCTAATTATACAGTATGTGTGAATGTTTGAGGTGGTAGGGGTCATGGTTTCCTTTAATCCTTGGCCAAGACTTTTAATATTTGGCTTATTTTTGTTTGTTTTTTTGTTTTTTTTGTAATAAAAATAAGCTGTACATTTAGATGGATCTTTGGACTGTGGCATGTACTTTTGTATGCTTTTGATAATCAAGTGGAGCAGAGTGTAAAACCAGATTTTTATTTTGAGGGGGTTTGAATTTTTGGTGAAGGGTTAGAACCCCTACCAGTTTATTTTTTGCTGTCTTTACTCTGTTATGCAGGCCATACATGGGTCGAATTCCAAACAACTTTTCGTCCGAAATTTGAAAACGTCGTTCGTTCGGTAATCCGATGGTGCCATCAATGATTTTGAAAATCGGCCGACCAAGTCATAAAGTTCACCCCATATAACAGGTGAAACTTCTGTTCCTTCCAGGTCACGGCTCATGCGCATATTCTTTTAGGAAAAAACCATTGTACGATTTGACCATCATTTAGTAACAAATCTGTCGTTTTTTAGGAATTTTCCAACATGCCCGATCACCGAAAAGGGGAGGAACCACAAAAATCGGCTGGTGCCATTGACCCACTAACAGAGTGAAAATTGGCCGATTATTCTTAGGTCCGATTTTCGGACAAAAAATCAGTCAAATTTCGACCCATGTATGGCCAGCATTAGGGAAGTTTTCCTTCACCCCTTGACCTGGAAGGAAGCAAGACGAAATTTCTACAAGATCAGGGGAAATTCTATACCTCCCAACTTTGTCAAATGGAAAGGGGGACACCAAGTATAAACGCAAAGCTCACACCCCTGCCATACCTTCCATAACACGGACCATGAGGATTAGTGTGCAAAAAAAGTTATTTTAACCACATTTTTTTATCACCACTTTTTATGGTTTTTCGAAACAACAAATATAGTAATTTAAATTTTTACTGAAAGACTCAGTAAAACACGTTTGAAAGTTAAATAATACAATTTTATGGAGATCCTTACATCAGGACGAACATAGGGACAGCTGAGGAAGAAAGAAAGATGGAGGGATATGGTTCCAAAAGAGGGACAGTCCCTTCAAATGAGGGACAGTTAGGCAAGATGGGAATTTTTAGAAATGTGTCACTGGAACAGGTGTCCCCATGGAAAGATTTGCTCTCACCTCTTTTTCTGTGTTCTTTTATTAAAAATACAAATTAAAAATGGGAAAAAGTTGACTTGACGAAACGTATCAGGGACGGAGCCACGTGACGTCATCATGCCAAAAACCAGAAGTAGGCCATTTATATATGTACCAAAAGAGCTGATGTAGATCCTTAAGGGGCAATGTTTTATTATTTAAAGAGGCGATAATACTATGTGCACTGAAGTCTAGTGCACCTTATTTGTGTGTTTTATTTCAATCTTTAGCTTAATAAAATTGGAGTTTGTATCTAATACTATGAGAGGCTTGTTTCCTCCTTCTTGGTGAAATTGGCTGGAGTTGGAGCTGGGCATCATAGAAGAGTACAGGCTGGATATTAGTAAATCCGGTGCATTGCTACAGTACATACCTACCCAGGTCACCTTCCCGTAGTGTGGGGCAAATATTGAGGTAAGCGGCTGGACTTGGAGGTGGTGGTACACTTTGGTGGAATACGCAATAAAGCGCAAATAATAATTCATATATAACGTATATGAGGAGGATACGTGTTATATGAGGAGGATGAGTGTTATATGACGAGGATACGTGTTATATGAGGAGGATGAGTGTTATATGAGGAGGATACGTGTTATATGAGGAGGATGAGTGTTATATGAGGAGGATGAGTGTTATATGAGGAGGATGAGTGTTATATGAGGAGGGTAAGTGTTATATGAGGAGGATGAGTGTTATATGAAGAGGATACGTGTTATATGAGGAGGATGGGTGTTATATGAGGAGGATACGTATTATATGAGGAGGATACGTGTTATATGAGGAGGATACGTGTTATATGAGGAGGATACGTGTTATATGAGGAGGGTAAGTGTTATATGAGGAGGATACGTGTTATATGAGGAGGGTAAGTGTTATATGAGGAGGATACGTATTATATGAGGAGGATACGTGTTATATGAGGAGGGTAAGTGTTATATGAGGAGGATACGTGTTATATGAGGAGGATAAGTGTTATATGAGGAGGATAAGTGTTATATGAGGAGGATACGTGTTATATGAGGAGGATAAGTGTTATATGAGGAGGGTAAGTGTTATATGAGGAGGATGGGTGTTATATGAGGAGGATACGTATTATATGAGGAGGGTAAGTGTTATATGAGGAGGGTAAGTGTTATATGAGGAGGATGAGTGTTATATGAGGAGGATGAGTGTTATATGAGGAGGATGAGTGTTATATGAGGAGGGTAAGTGTTATATGAGGAGGATACGTGTTATATGAGGAGGGTAAGTGTTATATGAGGAGGATGAGTGTTATATGAGGAGGATACGTGTTAAATGAGGAGGATAAGTGTTATATGAGGAGGATACGTGTTATATGAGGAGGATGAGTGTTATATGAGGAGGATACGTGTTATATGAGAAGGATGAGTGTTATATGAGGAGGGTAAGTGTTATATGAGGAGGATGAGTGTTATATGAGGAGGATAAGTGTTATATGAGGAGGATGAGTGTTATATGAGGAGGGTAAGTGTTATATGAGGAGGATGAGTGTTATATGAGGAGGATAAGTGTTATATGAGGAGGATGAGTGTTATATGAGGAGGGTAAGTGTTATATGAGGAGGATGAGTGTTATATGAGGAGGATAAGTGTTATATGAGGAGGATGAGTGTTATATGAGGAGGATAAGTGTTATATGAGGAGGATGAGTGTTATATGAGGAGGATAAGTGTTATATGAGGAGGATGAGTGTTATATGAGGAGGATAAGTGTTATATGAGGAGGATAACACATTTAGGAGATAAAAGGACTTTTGTTTATTCATTGTCATTTGGTCACATTTTTATTGTGTCATTTCAGGCACTTTCCTAATGATTGCACACACAATATTCTTTTCTGGTGGCCCGTCGAAGCTGCTCTGAAAGTCCTTTGGCTTCTATTATAATAGGGCATGCATGTTAGAAACCTTAGTGCCCCTTACAGCCAACCTGATAGGGCCCCCCCAAACCACAGGGCCCCATACAGCCAACCTAACAAGGCCCCCCCATCCCCACAAAAAAAAAGTTTACTATGTTTAGTTTACTATGCTTCAGTTATGAATGAACACAGTGAGTGATCGGTACCGATCACCCATTGTATTCATTCAGGAATGAAAGGGGCTGGTAAATTGCTGGAACCGATCCCCTGTACGTTTCTCTCTGCAGCAGCTGAAAGTCATGGGGCTCCAGTTACTCGGCCTGGCTTCAACGGTTTAAAGAGCGGATACATTGCTTCACTGCACTACACTATCAGTAACAGGAGGCTTGAATGTTTACAGAAGATCCTGCCAAGGAATTTATTTATTTCAGGTACTTATATAGCACCGTCAATTTACGCAGCACTTTACATATATATTGTACATTCACATCAGTCCCTAACCTTCAAGGGGCGTACAATCTAAGGTCCCTAACTCACATTCATACATACACATACTAGGGACAATTTAGACAGGAGCCAATTAACCTACCAGCATGTCTTTGGAGTGTGGGAGGAAACCGGAGTACCCGGAGGAAACCCACGCAGGCACAGGGAGAACATGCAAACTCCAGGCAAGTGGTGCCGTGGAATTCTGGTGATACCATACATTCCTGTGGAAACACTGGTGGGAGAGCTCTCATATTTCTCAGGGATGCCTACAAAGAGCTGTTCCACTACTGTTTCCACAAGAACGTGTAGTGCCACTCAAATTTCCGGGCAAGCGTCCCGGAGATGTTAGGTTGGGTCACTCTCATAGTGTCCTGGGAAAACTAGGTTGGGTCACTCTCATGGTGTCCCCACTGAGGTTGAGCCTTGGGAACTGGGAGTCACAAGCTAAGGGACTCCAGTCACCTGGCCCAGCAGGAGTCCTGTATGTTTATGGTCTTCCACAGAAGATCCTGTCAAGGAATTTTGGTGACATCACACTTTCTCATGGAAACAGTGGTGGGACAGCTCTTTGTAGGTGTCTCTGCTACACTATACTATCAGCATAGCAGGAGGCCTGAATGTTTATGGTCTTTCAGAGAAGATCTGGCCCAGGAATTTGGGTGACTTCACACCTTCTCATGGAAACAATGGTGGGACAGCTCTTTGTAGGTGTCTCTACTACACTATTCTATCAACAAAGCAGGAGGCATAAATGTTTATGGTTTTCCAGAGAAGATCCTGCCAAGGAATTTGGGTGACCTCACACCTTCTCATGGAAACAGTGGTGGGACAGCTCTTTGTAGGTGTCTCTGCTACACTATGCTATCAGCATAGCAGGAGGCCTAAATGTTCATGGTCTTCCAGAGAAGATCCTGACAAGAAATTTGGGTGACATCACACCTTCTCCTGGAAACAGTGGTGGGCCAGCTCTTTGTAGGAGTCTCTGCTACACTATGCTATCAGCATAGCAGGAGGCCTGAATGTTTATGGTTTTCCAAAAAAGATCCAGCCCAGGAATTTGGGTGACATCACACCTTCTCATGGAAACAATGGTGGGACAGCTCTTTGTAGGTGTCTCTACTACACTATACTATCAACATAGCAGGAGGCATAAATGTTTATGGTTTTCCAGAGAAGATCCTGCCAATGAATTTGGGTAATTCCACACCTTCTCCTGGAAACAGTGGTGGGACAGCTCTTTGAAGGTGTCTCTGATACACAACACTATCAGCATAGCAGGAGGCCGGAATGTTTATGGTCTTCCAGAGAAGATCCTGCCAAGGAATTTGGGTAATTCCACACCTTCTCCTGGAAACAGTGGTGGGACAGCCCTTTGTAAGTGTCTCTGCTACACTATGCTATCATCATAGCAGGAGGCCTGAATGTTTATGGTCTTCCAGAGAAGATCCTGCCAAGGAATTTGGGTGACATCACACCTTCTCATGGAAACAGTGGCGGGTCAGCTCTTTGTAGGTGTCTGTACTACACTATACTATCAGCATAGAAGAGGCGTGAATGTTTATGGTCTTCCAGTGAAGAGCCTGCACAGAAATTTTAGTGGCACCCCATGTTCTTGTGGAAACAGTGGTGGGACTGCTCTTTGTAGGCCTTGCTGAGAAGTATGGTAAACCAACGAATGGCTCATGCCATCCAGGCCCCACCCATGGCAGTAATTATACTGTGATGGATGACATTAGCCACATTCTAACATTGTACAAGTGCCGGAGCCCCTGCTCCCATCCTGGCTGTGATTTCTGATCTTCAGTAAAAGGGTACTCTCTGTTTTCAGGTATCCCCCGCCCCTGCAGAGCTCGTAGCAGTCTTCTAATGAGCGGTGCTGGGAAGTGTGACATATCTGTTTTGTCCGATCACCTCTTATGAACTCCCCGCTGCCGCTAATGAGAGAAAATTAGACTGAGATTCTGCTGCTAATACATTAGACTAGACTGTGTCCTCATGACGTCCTCTTCCACACATCCAGACCTAGACGCTCATCTCAGCCGCCTGCCTAATGCACTGCCCCGATTTATTGATTTCTTTTTTCCTTTACCAGTAGATATTGCTGTAGACAATATTCCGGTTTGATTAAAGGGCAACGCCTGCCACACATTAAAACTGGACGTAGGATCAGATATATTATGTGGAAGTGTAATACTTTGAGGGATTTCTTACAGTACTCCCATGACAATGCCTTCATCTGAATATTTCTCCAGGAGTCGCCATCTACTTGCTGGGCTGAGATGCCGGATCAGAGGTGACAAAAAATGTCTGTTTGGCACCTGCTACAGCCTCTCATCGTGTCACAATGGTACAATGTACAGTCTGATCATTGGGGGGACGACGACTAATAAAATGCTTCCTCCTACCTGCAGTAGACTGATGACATCATCTCAGCCTAGGCAAAGTCACCAGACCTGGCGTTCAAGGATTGCTATTTAACCATTTCCCGACCAGCCGTTGTATATAATCGGCCGGACGGTGGCAGTGCAGGGTCGGGTGGCCGTTTATAAACGGCCTCCCCGCACCCTGCTTGTGCACGCTCCCTGGGAGTGTGCAGCACCACGATCCAGTGCCCGCTGTGTCCTCCGGACACAGTGAAACACCTATCGTCAGACGGGACCTCTGTACGTGGTCCCGATCATGTGATCACTGATTGGCCAATCAGTGATCACATGCAGAGTAGTAAGCAAGATGTCACTTCTGACATCATTGCTTATTACGTGTGAAATCTGTGAATGATCACAGAAGTCACATGGTACAAGGCTATTCACAAAAGCCTTGTACCATGTGACAAGCTGTGACCAATTACAGTTCACACAGTAGTTCTCAATGGCTGCAATAATGCAGACAGAGAGGAGAAATGATTGCTTTTACAGCCTTTATGGACTGTAAAAAAAAAAATCTTCATCACCCCCCACAAGTAGTACAGTGTCACCATGGTGACACTGTACTGCTAGGGTGACAGTATGTAAAAAAACAAAACATAAATAATAATATAAAAAAAAGTTTAAAAATTATAATTTGGTTATAAACTAATTTGGGTTATTTTTTTTTTTTACTAAAAATATAACGGAATAAATTTTGGCCAAGATTTATGATGAAATACTATTTATTTGCAAAATTGTATAAGAAAAACACTTTTTTTTTTCAAAATTTTTGGACTTTTTCATTTACATAGCAAAAAAAACTAAAAATCCCAGTGGTGAATAAATACCACCAAAATAAAGCTTTATCTGTCTAAAAAAAATTCATATGGGTCCAGTGTTGCATGACCGCGCAATTGTCATTCAAAGTGTGACAGCGCTGAAAGCTAAAAATTGGCCTGGACAGGAAGGGGGGAAAGTGTCCGGACTGGAAGGGGGGGAAAGTGTCCGGACTGGAAGGGGGTAAAAGTGTCCGGACTGGAAGGGCGGGAAAGTGTCCGGACTGGAAGGGGGTAAAAGTGTCCGGAATGGAAGGGGGGGAAAGTGTCCAGACTGGAAGGGGGGGAAAGTGTCCGGACTGGAAGGGGGGGAAAGTGTCCGGACTGGAAGGGGGGGAAAGTGCCCGGACTGGAAGGGGGGGAAAGTGTCCGGACTGGAAGGGGGGGAAAGTGTCCGGACTGGAAGGGGGTAAAAGTGTCCGGACTGGAAGGGCGGGAAAGTGTCCGGACTGCAAGGGGGGGAAAGTGTCCGGACTGGAAGGGGGTAAAAGTGTCCGGACTGGAAGGGCGGGAAAGTGTCCGGACTAGAAGGGCGGGAAAGTGTCCGGACTGGAAGGGGGGGAAAGTGTCCGGACTGGAAGGGGGGGAAAGTGTCCGGACTGGAAGGGGGTAAAAGTGTCCGGACTGGAAGGGGGGGAAAGTGTCCGGACTGGAAGGGGGGGAAAGTGTCCGGACTGGAAGGGGGTAAAAGTGTCCGGACTGGAAGGGCGGGAAAGTGTCCGAACTGGAAGGGGGTAAAAGTGTCCGGACTGGAAGGGGGTAAAAGTGTCCGGACCGGAAGGGGGGGAAAGTGTCCGGACCGGAAGGGGGGGAAAGTGTCCGGACTGGAAGGGGGGGAAAGTGCCCGGACTGGAAGGGGGGGAAAGTGTCCGGACTGGAAGGGGGGAAAAGTGCCCGGACTGGAAGGGGGGGAAAGTGCCCGGCCTGGAAGTGGTGAAGGATATAAGGTGCAGCTTTTATGATGATACCTGACATGTCGCACATTTATTCAGGCTAGGCTCACACCTATGCAGGTTGTGTTTGAACCATTTCTGAATTGCATTTTGCGTTTTTACACCTGCGGTTTTTACGTGTTTTTTCTGCGTTTTGAGCGCATATTGCATTTTTTTGCAAGGATAATTGCTTCTGCTGTACCATGTTGCACACAAGTTGCATGTACAACATTCAGGTGCGACTGTCATGCAACTTTGGAGGGCTACTGGACCAAACTGGGGCATGCTGCTAAAATGCAGATTTTAGGAAGATTACTTAAATCCCCCCCCCCCCAAAAAAAAATAATATATAATTTTCTGAATGCAGACACCCCATAGATGAAAAGAGTGGCAGTCCAATGTTTGTCATCCCACAATATCTATAAATGCAACCTCCGCCCAGGGCCAGACTGACCATTTGAGCACTTGGGCACTGCCCGAGGGCCCGGGGTCAGTAGGGGGCACCATGAGATGACCCTGGTACCTTTTTATAGGCTTTTTTGGGTGTGTTTTGAGTGTGGGCAAGGACTCAGGGGCCCCATGATCCCCAATTGCCCGGGGGGGCCCATAAGTTGTCAGTCCGCCCCTGCCTCCGCCTCTGTATTGCATGTGCTCAACTTCAGTACCAAACATTTTCCAGAGGCGACCCTTTTCCCTCGGTTCACATCAAGCCGACTTTGAAATCATGCGACTTACAGTGAAGTCGAACGATTTAAAAGTCGTGTAAACTGCTGATTTCAGGTGCGATTTGCAAGACATCTGACACAGATGTCTATGCAAATCGCACCAAAAGGAGTACATGTACTACTATAGAAATCGGTGCAGCTCTGACCAAGTCGGAACCACACCGATATGACCGCTGTAATTGCGACTTGGCATGTCAGTCCGCAGGGGCGGACTGACAACTCATGGGGCCCCCGGGCGATAGGGGATCATGGGGCTCCTGTGTCCTCGCCCACACTCAAAAAAGCCTCTGAAAAAGGTACCAGGAGCACCTCATGGGGCCCCCTACTGACCCTGGGCCCTCGGGCAGTGCCCTAGTTTCCCAATGGTCAGTCCGCCCCTGGTTGCAGGGAATGCAAATCGCATGCCAAGTTGCATCCCATGTGACTGGGGGTGTTAGGCTTGGTTCACACTGGATGCGATTTAAAATTGCGCATTTTTTTGCGATTTCACTGCGTTTTCTGAAGTTTTATTGCAATTTGTGAAGATTTCCCAGTGATTTCTTACATTTTCCAGTGCGATTTCTATTGTAGTCTATGTATGTGAAATCGCAACGAACTGCAGAAAAGGTAATACAAGAACTTCTTTTGAAATGGCGCTGCAGCAAATCGCGTATGTTAAGACACTCACATTCATTAGATTTCAGGTACGATTTCAATTCCCAAACTGCACCTGAAATCGTGGCAGTGTGAACCAGGGCTTAGCGTTTTCCGCAGTGTTTTGCAATTTGCAGAAACGCAGTACAGTCCATTTAACATGATCTCCTATGGGACACATTCCCATCTCCGCGGTTTCACTCGGTGCATTTTTTTTTTTTCTGGGGAGGGTCAGGGACTTTTTTGAAGGCAAAAGTTGTGTTTTTGGTCCTATAGACTTCAAAGGAAATGCTGCAGAAAAGCATGTATTGCGTTTTTGTGATGTTTTTTCTGCGTTTTTCAGTTTAAATCTTCCTAGCAACATGAAAATTTTTGTAAAAATGGAACAAAAAATGCAAAACGCATCAAAATGCGTAAAAGAAAGGCAAAAATGTAATGCAGAAATGGCTCAAACGCAACCTGCATAGGTGTGGACCTAGACTTAAAAGTCTTTACAGCTCATCAATGTAGGCTCCGTTCACACTTTTCATTGCGACTACAGTGCGACTTGATGCAACTTTGATGTGACTTTGGATGAGTGCAACTTTGGAGCGACTTTGGCTTCGACCAAGGATAATTGTTTCTGCTGTACAAAGTCACACACAAATCGCATGTACAACATTTAGGTGTGACTTTCATGCGACATTGGAGGGTTAACATTGAAGTCTATGTTCCTTAAGTTGCATGAAAGTCAGATCAAAGTAGTGCAGGAACTATTTTGAAGTCGCACAGGTATGAATGGTACCCAATAGGAAACATGGGGTGGGGGGGCAAGTTGTCATACGAGTTTGGACCCCAAAGTCACATGATAAGCAGCATAAGTGTGAATGGAGCCTAAGGTGACCATATACCATACAATCTGATTGTGCAATTTCCTTTAGATCTACCATCATCTAGGTAATAGGCAGACACCTCTAAACTGTCCAGTCACCTTGTACCCTGACAGGCCCCAACATTACATAGCTAATGGTAGATCTAAAAGAGGTTGTACAATCAGATTGTATAGTGTATGGCCCAGGGGCGGACTGACAAATCATGGGGCCCCCGGGCGATAGGGGATCATGGGGCCCCTGTGTCCTTCCCCAAACTCAAAAAAGCCTATGAAAAAGGTACCAAGGGCATCTCATGGGGCCCCCTACTGACCCCGGGCCCTCGGGCAGTGCCCGAGTTTCCAAATGGTCAGTCCGCCCCTGAATATGGCAGAACTTGTCATGTGATTTGTCAGCGACCGGTGTGAACCAGGGCTTACGAGGATTTCAGTGCGTGTTCCAGTTTGCAGAAACGCACTACAGTCCATTTAACAGGATTCCCTATGGATCTAGATCACATCTCTGCGTTTTCAGCCCCTGCGTTTTTTTAAGTGGTCAGGGACTTTTCTTCCCGCAGCAGATTGCATTTTTAGTGTAATAGACTTCAATGGAACTGCACCAAAAACGCAAGAGTAGCGTCTTTTATGCCTTTTTGGGGTTTTTTGACAAATGGGAAAGTATTGACTTTGATGTGACTTTACACTCTCTGGCACTCAAGTAGCATGAAAGTCGCATCAAAGACGTGAACAGGACTGTCATACTTTCCTATTAGTCTCATCCGAGTCACACCCATTTAAAGTTCCATCCAAGTCCCACCCATCCAAAGCCTCATCCAAGTCCCACCCATCCAAAGCCTCATCCAAGTCCCACCCATCCAAAACCTCATCCAAGTCCCACCGATCCAAAACCTCATCCAAGTCCCACCGATCCAAAGCCTCATCCAAGTCCCACCCATCCAAAGCCTCATCCAAGCCCCACCCATCCAATTCGTCATCCAAGCCCCACCCTTCTAAAGCCTCATCCAAGCCCCACCCATCCAAAGCCTCATCCAAGTCCCACCCATCCAAAGCCTCATCCAAGCCCCACCCATCCAAAGCCTCATCCAAGCCCCACCCATCCAAAGCCTCATCCAAGCCCCACCCATCCAAAGCATCATCCAAGCCCCACCCTTCTAAAGCCTCATCCAAGTCCCACCCATCCAAAGCCTTATCCAAGTCCCACCCACCCAAAACCTCATCCAAGCCCCACCCATCCAATTCCTCATCCAAGCCCCACCCTTCTAGAGCCTCATCCAAGCCCCACCCATCCAAAGCCTCATCCAAGCCCCACCCATCCAAAGCCTCATCCAAGCCCCACCCATCCAAAGCCTCATCCAAGTCGCACCCATCCAAAGCCTCATCCAAGCCCCACCCATCCAATTCGTCATCCAAGCCCCACCCTTCCAAAGCCTCATCCAAGTCCCACCCATCCAAAGTTGCATCCAAGTCGCACCCATTCAAAGTCGCATCCAATTCGCACCCTCTCAAAGTCGCATCCAAGTCGCACCCATTCAAATTTGCATCCAAGTCGCACTACATGAACAGAACTGTCATACTTTCCTATTAGCTTAAAAAAAAAAGTTGCATCTAAGTCGCACCCATTCAAAGTTACATCCATTTCCCACCCATCCAAAGTCGCATCTATGTCCCACCCATCCAAAGTCGCATCCAATTCCCACCCATCCAAAGTCGCATCCAAGTCCCATTCATCCAAAGTCGCATCAAAGTCGAATCACAGTCAATACTTTCCTATTGACGAAAAAAACCCAAAACAAATGCAAAACGCATCAAAAACGTGTTCAAAAATGCAAAACGTGTCGGAAAGCACATCAGTCGCAGCAACCGAGCCTTAGGGTCCCGATCTCACACACACACATATTAGGGCCAATTATCCTACCAGCACGCCTTTGTGAAGTGTGGGAGGGCCCATGCAAACTCCATGCAGACGGTGTTCAGACCAAGATACAAAGCGGAGAGGCCGGTGCGAAGCACTAAGCCCCCGCACTGCCCAGATGGCCATAAAACCCTGGCAGAGGTTCCAGTCCTTCCCTAAGGTTTTGGCCGTCTGTACACTTTGTAGCCCGGGTTCACACCGATGCGGTGCGGCACATCGCATGCGATTCACACAGGACCTGCACCGCATTCCTGTGCCAACCACATGCAAATTTTGTGCAGTGCGATTTGAGCCTCACATTTTGTATGGCTCAGATCGCACCGCATCTGCACCAGAATAGTTCAGCACCCCTTTTTTTTTTACCACACCAGAATCGGATCGCATGGGTCAGGGGCGGACTGACAACTCCTGGGACCCCCGGGCAATAGGGGATCATGGGGCCCCTGTGTCCTTGCCCAAACTCAAAAAAGCCTATGAAAAAGGTACCAGGGGCATCTCATGGGGCCCCCTACTGACCCCGGGCCCTTGGGCACTGCCCGGGTTTCCAAATAGTCAGTCCGCCCCTGGCATGGGTGTGAACACCCGCAGCGGTTTGCATGAACGTGGTGCGATTATGATGCGAATCGGAAATCGCACAGAAACAGAACCGCATCCATGCGATCTTGGACTAAGGGTTAATCCAGGGCTGGCTTTTTAACTCTGGTGGAAATGTGAGGGCAGGCGGGGGTTAAACGTACGCGGGCACTGCGGCGGCGCTCTGAGCTTGGCGACGGTGCGTGAATCTTGTCCCGGGTGTGGCTTGTTAGGTTTACAATCGCAGCTCTTGGCCCCAAAGTCGCTGTGCTGAACGAAGACACAAGACTGGGTCTCCTCACCTCCTAATCTGACGTGCCAGGCGGGGGTGGGGGGGCTGCCAGCCAAAAACACCCAAGTTCCAGCTTGTCTGATCTCCGTCTGCAGGGAGCGGGTGTGTGGATGACCGATCGCAGCCTGCCGAGGGGCTGCGCTCCATGATCGCCAAGTCGCTGCGTCCTGCTCGGCGATGGGGAGAGAAGCCTCCGTGTAGGCGCCAAGGTACAGAATATTTACGGTTCTCCGGGGTCGCCCACCAAATACTTTATGTCCGGAGACGCTCATCAGGCGCTCAGGGGGGTGTTTGCAGCGTTGCGCCGGTGGCGTCACTTTTTTTTTCTTCCATGCTGAGCGCGCCGGCCTCTTTTTTTTCCTCGAGAAGTTTGCGTTTCTCCTGCTAGCGACACTTTGGACGGGAATCTAAATTTCCCCTGGCCCGGTGACAGAGAGGAGGGGGGTGAGTCCTCCCAAGACTTGGCTCAATGTGGAAAGCAGCACTAAAGGCGCACACTGAGCCCGGGATCACACTGATGTGGTGCGGAATTCACAAAGTTTCTGTGCGATTTTCGCACCGCATCACAATCGCACCCCGTCCATGCGAAGCGCTGCGGGTGTGTATGTTACGGTCACAGCGCCCAGAGATCGGTCCGCAAAACGCGTTGCGATGTGCAGAATCGGATCGCATAGGTGCAGGGGCGGACTGACAACTCATGGGGCCCCCGGGCAATAGGGGATCATGGGGCCCCTGTGTCCTTGCCCAAAGTCAAAAAAGCCTATGAAAAAAGGTACCAGGGGCATCTCATAGGGCCCCCTACTGACCTCGGGCCCTCAGGTAGTGCCCGAGTTTCCAAATGATCAGTCCACCCCCGCTTAGGTGTGAATACCCGTGCAATCTGATTCTAGTGCGGACGACTGGTGTGGGTGCGGTGCGATTAGAGCCGTACATAATGTATGGTTCCAATTGCACCGCACACAGATCGCATGTGATTGGCACAGGAATGCGGTGCGGTTCCTGTGTGCATCACATGCAATATACTGCACCGCATATGTGTGAACTCGGGGTTCTGCACCTTTTTGGTATGGATGCGGTACGATTTGCACCATACAAAATGTACGGCTAAAATCGCACTGCACAGAATGTGAACTATGACAACCATATCACGCATGCAGTGCGAACTGGCCCTTAGACATGCGCCTGAGCCCGGGTTCAGACTGATGCGGTGCAGAATTTGCAACAGTTTCTGTGCGATTTCCGCACCGCATCACAAACGCACCTTGTCCATGCGAACCGCTGCTGGTGTGTATGTTAAGTTAACGGCACCACAAAATCCGCTCTCCCCAGACCCTGCATTCACTATATCTGGTCTCCCCGGACCCTGCATTCCCTATATCTGGTCTCCCCGGACCCTGCATTCAGTATATCTGGTCTCCCCAGACCCTGCATTCACTATATCCAGTCTCCCCGGACCCTGCATTCACTATATCCGGTCTCCCCGGGCCCCGCATTCACTATATCTGCTCTCCCCGGACCCTGCATTCACTATATCCGGTCTCCCCGGACCCTGCATTCACTATATCCGGTCTCCCCGGACCCTGCATTCACTATATCCGGTCTCCCCGGACCCTGCATTTACTATATCCGCTCTCCCCGGACCCTGCATTCACTATATCCGGTCTCCCCGGACCCTGCATTCACTATATCCGGTCTCCCCGGACCCTGCATTCACTATATCCGGTCTCCCCGGACCCTGCATTCACTATATCCGGTCTCCCCGGACCCTGCATTCACTATATCCGGTCTCCCCGGACCCTGCATTCACTATATCCGGTCTCCCCGGACCCTGCATTCACAATATCTGGTCTCCCCGGACCCTGCATTCACTATATCCGCTCTCCCCGGACCCTGCATTCCCTATATCAGCTCTCCCCGGACCCTGCATTCACTATATCTGGTCTCCCCGGACCCTGCATTCACTATATCTGCTCTCCCCGGACCCCGCATTCACTATATCTGCTCTCCTCGGACCCTGCATTCACTATATCCGGTCTCCCCAGACCCTGCATTCACTATATCTGCTCTCCCCGGACCCCGCATTCACTATATCCGGTCTCTCTGGACCCTGCATTCACTATATCTGGTCTCCCCGGACCCTGCATTCACTATATCTGCTCTCCCCGGACCCCGCATTCACTATATCTGGTCTCCCCGGACCCCGCATTCACTATATCCGGTCTCCCCGCACCCTGCATTCACTATATCCGCTCTCCCCGGACCCTGCATTCACTATATCCGCTCTCCCCGGACCCTGCATTCACTATATCCGCTCTCCCCGGACCCTGCATTCACTATATCCGCTCTCCCCGGACCCTGCATTCACTATATCTGCTCTCCCTGGACCCTGCATTCACTAAATCTGCTCTCCCCGGACCCTGCATTCACTATATCCGCTCTCCCCGGACCCTGCATTCACTATATCCGCTCTCCCCGGACCCTGCATTCACTATATCTGCTCTCCCCGGACCCCGCATTCACTATATCCGGTCTCCCCGGACCCTGCATTCACTATATCGGATCTCCCCGGACCCTGCATTCACTATATCCGGTCTCCCCGGACCCTGCATTCACTATATCCGCTCTCCTTGGACCCTGCATTCACTATATCCGGTCTCCCCGGACCCTGCATTCACTATATTGGATCTCCCCGGACCCTGCATTCACTATATCCGCTCTCCCTGGACCCTGCATTCACTATATCCGCTCTCCTTGGACCCTGCATTCACTATATCCGGTCTCCCCGGACCCTGCATTCACTATATCTGGTCTCCCCGGACCCTGCATTCACTATATCCGCTCTCCCCGGACCCTGCATTCACTATATCCGCTCTCCCCGGACCCTGCATTCACTATATCCGCTCTCCCCGGACCCTGCATTCATTATATCTGCTCTCCACGGACCCCGCATTCACTATATCTGGTCTCCACAGACACTGTGCCTAGGGCCAAAAGGGAATTAGTTCTCTTGAGAGAACTCTTCGTCTAATCAGGCACAGGCTCCCCCAAGATGGTGTCTGGAGTCCATGGCAGAGGACACACTGGTGCTGTGCCTGGGGTCAAAAGGAAGTAGTTCTCTTGAATTTTGAGTCCAATTAAAGAACTAAACACGTGGGGACATCTAGTGGTAGAAAGCTGATCACTGTTCTCCTTGCTGGAGAGGAAGCTGCACCTGAGGACTGGCAGAGCAAGGAAAAGCAGCCTTATCAAGCACCAAAAACCAAGAGTTACCCCTTACAGCATAGCAGTCCTTGGATGTGGTGGGTGCTTTACTTGGAATTTTTAGGGCTTTTCCCTTCATATGCACTCAGCAATAACACTTCCTTCCCTGTGCGGCTACGCTCATACCCCACTACTGAGGGAGCCGTGGTTGTCACTCACACACGTCTGCCTCTGTTCATCTCTATGATGCGAGGACTGATGGGATTAGTCGTTTATAAAGGAAGGATAAGAGGAAGTGACCAGGACAGAGAACTTGTGGCAGGATCCGCGGGTATTTTCTGGAAGAAGCAGAAAACGAATGCAGCCACCACATCTAAGGACTGGCAAGCTGCAATAGATCACATTTCTGTCCTCGGCTTTAGTGGTCCTTTAGGTCGCTTTGCCTTCTTCCACTGTGGGCGGAGTTTCCCTTTTCCTGGCCAATCATATTGTCATTACAAGGCACAGTTCATCAGAGGCACCTGCATCCTGCACTACTTTGGTCCGACTTTCAAACGACTTGACAGAATCCTTATCAGAGTCCCCCCATACATCCGGATCCCTATCAGAGTCCCCTTTACATCAGGGTTCCTATCAGAGCCCCCTCCCCCCTTACATTAGGATCCCTATCAGAATCCCCCCTTACATCAGGATCCTTATCAGTGTCCCCCCTTACATCAGAGCCCCCTTACATCAGCCCCCCCCATCAGTGTCCCCTTTACATCATGGTCCCCTCCAGAGTCCCCTTTACATCAGCGCCCCCTTTTACATTGGGCTCCCCATCAATGCCCCCCTTACATCAGGATCCCTATCAGGGTCTCCCCTAACATCAGAGTTCCTTTACATCAGAGACTCTATAAGTGTCTCCTATACATCAAGGTCCCCTTCAGAGTCCTCCTTCATCAGGTCCCCCCTTACATCAGAACCATTTATACATCAGAGTCCCCCCTTACATCATGGTCCCCATGAGAGTCCCCCATACATCAGGATCCCTATCGAAGTACCCATTAGGTCAGAGTCCCCCCTTACATCAAGGTCCCAATCAGGGTCCTCTTTTACAACAGAATTCCTATTAGAATCTCTTCTTACATCAGAGTCCCCCATACCTTAAGGTCTCCATTAGAGTCCTTACATCAAAATCCTTCTTACCTCAAGGTTTCCCTCAGAGTCCCCCTTTCATCAAGGTCCCCATTACAGTCCCTCTTACATCAGGATAACTATCAGAACCCCCCTTACATCAGGATCCCTATCAGAGTCCCCCCTTACATCAGAGTTCCCCATACCGTAAGGTTTCCCTCAGAGTCCTCCCCCCCTCCATACATCAGGATCACTATCAGAGTCCCCTTTACATTGAGATCCCTATCAGAGTCCCTTTTACATCAGAGTTCCTATCAGAACCCCCTCCCCTTACATCAGGATCCCCATCAGAGTCCCTCTTACATCAGAATTCCTATCAGAGCCCCCCCATACATCAGGATCCCTATCAGAGTCCCCCTTACAGTGAGATCCCTATCGGAGTCCCCTTTACATCAGGGTTCCTATCAGAACCCCCTCTCCTTACATCAGGATACCTATCAGAGTCCCCCTTACATCAGGATCCCTATCAGAGCCCCCCCTTACACCAGGATCCCTATCAGAGTCCCCCCTTACATCAGGATCCCTATCAGACCCCCTCCTTTACATCAGGATCCCTATCAGAGTTCCCCTTACATCAGGATCCCTATCAAAATCCCCCTTACATCAGGATCCCTATCAGAGCCCCCCTTACACCAGGATCCCTATCAGAGTCCCCCCTTACATCAGGATCCCTATCAGACCCCCTCCCTAAATTCAGGATCCCTATCAGAGACCCCTTTACATCAGGATCCTTATCTAAGTCCCCCCTTACATCAGGATCCCTATCAGAGTCCCCCCTTACATTAGGATCCCTACGAGAGTCTCCATTACATCAGGGTTCCTATCAGAACCCCCCCCCTTACATCAGGATCCCTATCAGAGTCCCCCTTACATCAGGATCCCTATCAGAGCCCCCCCTTACATCTGGATCCCTATCAGAGTACCCCTTACATCAGGATCCCTATCAGACCCTCTCCCTTACATCAGGATCCTTATCAGACCCTCTCCTTTACATCAGGATCCCTATCAGAGTCCCCCCTTACATCAGGATCCTTATCAGAGTCCCCCTTACATCAGGATCCCTATCAGATTCCCCCCTTACATCAAGATCCCCATTAGAGTCCTCCCTTACATCAGGATTCCTATCAGACCTCCTCCTTTACACCAGGATCCTTATCAGAGTCCCCCCTTACATCAGGATCCCTATCAGAGTCCCCCCCTTACATCAGGATCCCTGTCAGAATCCCCCCTTACATCAGGATCCCTATCAGAGTCCCCCCTTACATCAGGATCCCTATTAGACATATCAGGATCTTTATCAGAGTCTTCCCTTCTTCCCCATCCCTGTGCCTCCTGGATATCCTGCAGGGGGAGCCGTGCATGTTGGAGGAAAGCAGAGATCATAGGTTGACCTGATGACCTGTGTGAGCAGCCTCTGACCCCAGCTGCATCCAGCAGACCGGGTTTGGCCCTCAGGTTATAGCCCTGCCCTAGGACAAGGAGTGTGTTGGGACTACAGAGCACCTCCCCCAGGGGAGGGGAGGGGGTTCTGTAGTCCTCAAGGTGAATTGAGAACATCACTGATAACAGCCAGCACTGTAATAGAGTACAAGAAGTTATCAGCTTACAAGATTTCTGGCAGGATCAACAGATTTTTTTCTCATCGCACTGATATAACCTTACAATGGTATATAGACCCAAAGGGAGTAAAGAGGAGAAGGTGATTGCTGGGCAGGGGCAGACTGACCATTTGGAAACTCAGGCACTGCCCGAGGGCCCGGGGTCAGTAGGGGGCCCCATAAATGCCCCTGATACCTTTTATAGGCTTTTTTGGGTGTGTTTTGAGTGTGGGTGAGGACACAGGGGCCCCATGATCCCCAATTGCCCGGGGGCCCCATGAGTTGTCAGTCCGCCCCTGCCTCCGCCTCTGTATCCCATGTGCTCAACTTCAGTACCAAACATTTTCCAGAGGCGACCCTTTTCCCTAGGTACACACCTAACCCCCCGGTCACATCAAGCCGACTTTGAAATCATGTGACTTACAGTGAAGGCGAACGATTTCAAAGTCGTGTGAACTGCCGATTTCAGGTGCGATTTGCAAAACATCTGACCCAGATGTCTATGTAAATCGCACCAAAAGGCACTGCCCGAGGGCCCGGGGTCAGTAGGGGGCCCCATGAGATGCCCCTGGTACCTTTTTCATAGGCTTTTTTGAGTTTGGGCAAAGACACAGGGGCCCCATGATCCCCTATTGCCCGGGGGCCCCATGAGTTGTCAGTCCACCCCTGTTGCTGGGTATACATGTCCCTGAGTTCATTGTCCAGCATGTCGGGGAAAGGTGGACGCGCCCTTCATTGGTGTGGATGGCCCTGGCAGGTGGAGGGTTAATGGCTGTCCCCCCCCCCCAGCTCCTCCTGTCTCTGCCTGTCTCGGCTCCAACGCCTCCTCCTCCTCCTGGCTGTGCTCCGCATTTCATATCATCTCCTGTTCTTGCTGTACCCTTCAGCCAAGACACAGAGCGGGCAGCAAAACAGCCCTCCAACCATTATTAAAACCGGTGCGTTTCAAGGAGATCGATCGGCGACGCGCTGCGAAAGAAAAAAAAACCTCGTAAAACAGAAATCCCAATTATCATTTCAGGCGAGGAATGTATTATTTTATGCGAACACAGATCTCAATAAACTGGAAACAAATGAGGGTTGCGTGTAAGGTCGCTGGTTTGCACCACCACCGCTGGTACCCTCCCCCCCCCCCGCTACCCCCCCCCCCACCCCCCGTTACCGCATTGGTTTCGGATTTAACGTTTCGGCCTGCGCCAATTGTTCACTGCCACCTTTGTACTTTGGCCAGCACAGTGGCTAAATGGTTAGCACTTCCGCCTGGCAGTACTAGGGGCGTTGGTTCGAATCCCAACCACAGCACCACCTGCCTGGAGTTTGCATGTTCTCCCTGTGCCTGCGTGGGTTTCCTCCGGGTACTCCAGTTTCCTCCCACACTCCAAAGACATGCTGGTAGGTTAATTGGCTCCTGTCTGAATTGTCCCTAGTATGTGTATGTATGAGTGTGAGTTAGGGACCTTAGATTGTACGCCCCTTGAGGGTTAGGGACTGATGTGAATGTACAATATATATGTAAAGCGCGGAGTACATTGACGGCGATATATAAGTACCTGAAATAAATAAATAAATATTAGGGCCCGTTCACCCAAAGCTGTATTTTTCAAGGTGAACTCCAGCCTTCCCTATAGTCTTGTACACAGGGGCGGACTGGCAGCTCATGGGGCCCCCGGGCAATAGAGGATCATGGGGCCCCTGTGCCCTTGCCCAAACTCAAAAAAGTCTATGAAAAAGGTACCAGGGGCATCTCATGGGGCCCCCTACTGACCCCGGGCCCTCGGGCAGTGCCCGAGTTTCCAAATGGTCAGTCCGCCCCTGCTTGTACAGTTAGCCTGGGTTCACCCATGAATACGACTTTGAAATTGTGCGACTTGTGAGACATCAGTACGACGTTGTGCACAGAGGTCTATGCAAGTCACTCCCGAAAATCGCCAAAAGTAGTGCAGGAATCGAAGCGACTCCAGTGCCTATCATTGGGTGTGACTTGTCATGCGATTCGAACTGTCAAATCGCTTGACAAATGCAAACAGGGGTTTATACATGGGGTGCACCAATCCCTTTTTTTTTTTACTGGGAAATACGAGTCGCGATCTTTGTACTCAGGTACTCGCTCATAACAATTCTCGATACCTTTGCGATGAGATTTGAGCCCGTACAAAATGAAGCGGCTCAAATCGCACTGCAAAGAATCTCGTGATTTGAATAGGAATGAGGTGTGATTCCTGACCGAATCGCATGCGGTTTCCCTCACCGCTTTCCTGTGTGGACCCAGGCTGAAGTCACAATGACAAGCCTTCACACAGGAGAGCGGTGGTGCGGGAAACCGCATGCGACTCGGATCGGAATTGCACCGTATTCCTGTTCAAATCACATGCGATTCTTTGCAGTGCGATTTAAACCCATTCATTTATGGGCTCAGATCACACTGCAAAGGTGTAAGTTGTAGGTAGTGCTGGGACAGGGCATCCAGCGCCCAGGGCAAAGATGCCACACTGCCCCCTCCATTCAGAATCCCCCCCCATTCATGATGGGCAAGCTTAGGGCATCCTACGCCCAGAAGTCACTCGCTTGTCAAAATCTATGCCGCTGTCACTAGTCCTATCAGCCTTGGAACCAGGGGCGGACTGACAACTCATGGGGCCCCCGGGCAATAGGGGATCATGGGGCCCCTATGTCCTTGCCCAAACTCAAACCACACCCAAAAAAGCCTATGAAAGGTACTAGGGGCATCCCATGGGGCCCCCTACTGACCCTGGGCCCTCGGGCAGTGCCCAAGGGCCCAAATGGTCAGTCCGCCCCTGCTTGGAACAGAAGGGGGGTGCCCCCATCCCTACAATGAACCACTGCGCCCAGGGCAGCCGGCCCTCTCGTCCACCTCTTGTCCCGTCCCTGGTTTTGGGTATCTGAGCATTTGCACGAGTACAACACCTGATGTAAGAGGACACTCTGATGGGGACACAGGATGTAAGAGGACACTCTGATGGGGACATGGGATGTAAGGGGACACTCTGATGGGGACACCTGATGTAAGGGAACACTCTGATGGGGACACAGGATGTAAGGGGACACTCTGATGGGGACATGGGATGTAAGGGGACACTCTGATGGGGACACCTGATGTAAGGGAACACTCTGATGGGGACATGGGATGTAAGGGGACACTCTGATGGGGACACCTGATGTAAGGGAACACTCTGATGGGGACACAGGATGTAAGGGGACACTCTGATGGGGACATGGGATGTAAGGGGACACTCTGATGGGGACACCTGATGTAAGGGAACACTCTGATGGGGACACAGGATGTAAGGGGACACTCTGATGGGGACATGGGATGTAAGGGGACACTCTGATGGGGACACCTGATGTAAGGGAACACTCTGATGGGGACACAGGATGTAAGGGGACACTCTGATGGGGACATGGGATGTAAGGGGACACTCTGATGGGGACACAGGATGTAAGGGGACACTCTGATGGGGACACTTGATGTAAGGGGACACTCTGATGGGGACACCTGATGTAAGGGAACACTCTGATGGGGACACAGGATGTAAGGGGACACTCTGATGGGGACACCTGATGTAAGGGAACACTCTGATGGGGACACAGGATGTAAGGGGACACTCTGATGGGGACACCTGATGTAAGGGGACACTCTGATGGTGACACCTGATGTAAGAGGACACTCTGATGGGGACACCTGATGTAAGGGGACACTCTGATGGGGACACCTGATGTAAGGGGACACTCTGATGGGGACACAGGATGTAAGGGAACACTCTGATGGGGACACAGGATGTAAGGGGACACTCTGATGGGGACACGAGATGTAAGGGGACACTCTGATGGGGACACGAGATGTAAGGGGACACTCTGATGGGTACACAGGATGTAAGGGAACACTCTGATGGGGACACCTGATGTAAGGGAACACTCTGATGGGGACACAGGATGTAAGGGGGCACTCTGATGGGGACACGAGATGTAAGGGGACACTCTGATGGGGACACAGGATGTAAGGGGGCACTCTGATGGGGACACCTGATGTAAGGGAACACTCTGATGGGGACACAGGATGTAAGAGGACACTCTGATGGGGACATGGGATGTAAGAGGACACTCTGATGGGGACACAGGGTTGTAAGGGGACACCTGATGTAAGAGGACACTCTGATGGGGACACAGGATGTAAGGGGATACTCTGATGGGGACACGGGATGTAAGGGTACACTCTGATGGGGACACCTGATGTAAGGGGACACTCTGATGGGGACACGGGATGTAAGGGGGCACTCTGATGGGGATACGGGATGTAAGGGGACATGTGATATAAGGTACTTTGTAATGGTGCTGAAGAATATCATTTTTGAAAAAAGGTGCCTTGGGCAAAATTCGGCCATACTGCTACTTTGTAAATGGGTCCCTAGTGAAAGCTGCTGCTAGTTTTATTTTAACTTTCCACCTTATTTAAACCTTGTTCTCTCTGTCATTGTAATCCCCCCTCCTATGTACCCTCCCATGTACCCTCCCATGTACCCTCCTATGTATCCTCCCATGTACCCTCCCATCTACCCTCCCATGTACCCTCCCATGTATCCTTCCATGTACCCTCCCATGTATCCTCCCATGTACCCTCCCATGTACCCTTCCATGTACCCTCCCATGTACCCTCCCATGTATCCTCCCATGTACCCTCCCATGTACCCTCTCATGTACCCTCCCATGCATCCTCCCATGTACCCTCCCATGTACCCTCTGATGTACCCTCCCATGCATCCTCCCATGTACCCTCTGATGTACCCTCCCATGTACCCTCTCATGTACCCTCTGATGTACCCTCTCATGTACCCTCCCATGTACCCTCTGATGTACCCTCCCATGTACCCTCCCATGTATCCTCCCATGTACCCTCCCATGTATCCTCCCATGTATTCTCCCATGTACCCTCCCATGTACCCTCCCATGTACCCTCTGATGTACCCTCCCATGTACCCTCCCATGTACCCTCCCATGTACCCTCTGATGTACCCTCCCATGTACCCTCCCATGTATCCTCCCATGTATTCTCCCATGTACCCTCCCATGTATCCTCCCATGTACCCTCTGATGTATCCTCCCATGTACCCTCCGATGTACCCTCCGATGTACCCTCCCATGTACCCTCCCATGTATCCTCCCATGTACCCTCCCATGTATCCTCCCATGTACCCTCCCATGTACCCTCCCATGTATCTGGTCTTCCATAATCTGTGCTGATTGGATAAATAGTTTTCTGCTTTTATTAATGTGATGTTTCGCAGTGGCCAGTTGAAGTGCAATTCTCCTGCGAGGTAACAATGAATGTTCCTCCAGAGGATGACACAGCCGAAGATTAACAAAACAATTACTTTTTTTTACCGTCTTTATAGGATTGTAGAGGAGACTAAGATATTTTTATTGCTGTATCGATCGGCACTATATCAAGGTTAACCAGGGCAGTGCCTCCAGGCCCAGCACCTTTTGTCAATTAATGTTTTCTGTATATATGGAATATACAGCATCCTGTCCACGTCCTCAATTAAATATTGATCTGCAGATGTCTTCTTCCTATTGGCTGTCCACATCCAGGACTGTCCTAAATTCAATGATTATGACTTGTCGTATGCTGTTACTATTAGAAGGCTCATAAACATTAGATACCTTTTGTCACCAACCTGGTTCAGATGACAGTAGACGGGTAGAGAGTTTAGGGGACACCTGCCAAAGGATTTGTATTTCTGAGAATTTAGTCCTGATCTTTATTTGTTGCAGTTTCACTTCCACTTACACGTCCCCACCCTGTGATTGGACAATGAAAGAAGAAGCAGCCCACTGATGTGTATATCCACTCTGCTCTCTCATCCTGTCAGCATGCTCTGTGCAACACCTGCATGGCTCCTTGTGCTACTTCTCTCTTCCCCAGTCTGAGCTCTGCTGTACAGCGGATTACATGAGACTGAGACCAGGTTAAATTTAGGTACTTACACTGCTTACATTTTAAAAAAATATACTTAATATAGTTTTAAAGAGTACAGGGCAACTTTAATTCGGGTCTTTAACATCTACCTGGAATTCATCCTTAAACCTTTGACATTACAGGAACATTTGCAGCAGTGTAAATTGGCTCAAGTGTTTTGGTTTGGTACATTTTAAAGCTGAACTCTGGACACAAAAACTTTCAAATAAATATATTTCTCAACAGCCCTAATTGAATTAAATCCAGTTTATGTGCACTAAATGCCTTTGCAAACCCTGACATTACTTTGTAAAAGTATCAGTGATCACATCAGAGAAGAGCCCACCAGGCCCCACCCACTTCAGGATTTACTACACAGCAGCTCTGTTCAGCCTCCAGGATTGAAGATAAATACCTGCTACTTCTGGGGACTTTTCAGCTTTCACTTTTCATAAATATTCAATAGGAATTCTGATTTTTTTTTCTCCTGTTGCGATGGGTCATTCACTCTGTAGCCTTTTGTGACCAGGAGCCTACGATGGGAGACACATGGCGGTAAAATACACGTTTCCTTTAATGTTGGCCCCACCACCAGCACATACAACACTCACCTTCCCTTTGGTACCCCACTGTTTCATTCAGCTGCCAGGAACTAAGAGAAAGTCCTGGTACTTCTGGGTATTGTGAATCATGTGTCAGCCACTCTGTAGAATTGTGTGACCAGGAGCTTACTATAGAATACATGTGGCAGTAAAATAGAAGATTCCTTTAATAGTGGCCCCACCACCAGCACATACAGAACTTGCCTTCCCTTTACTACCCCATAGTTTTGTTCAGCTGCTAGGACCAAAGAGAAAGTCTTGGCACTTCTGGGTATTGTCCATCATGTGTCAGCCACTCTGTAGAATTTTGTGACCAGGAGCTTACTATAGAATACATGTGGCAGTAAAATAGAAGATTCCTTTAATAGTGGCCCCACCACCAGTACATGCAACACTTGCCTTCCCTTTGCTACCCCACTGTTTCATTCAGCTGCCAGAAGCAAAGGGAAAGTCCTGGTACGTCTAGATGAGTAGAATTGTGTGACCAGGAGCCTACTACAGAAGACATGCAGCAGTAAAATATAAGGTAACTTTAATAGTGGCCCCACCACCAGCACATACAACACTCGTCTTCCCTTTGCTACCCCACTGTTTCATTCAGCTGCTAGAACCAAAGAGAAAGTCCTGGTACTTCTGGGTATTGTGGAGACATGTGACTGTAAACTACAAGTTTACGTTAATGTTGGCCCCACCACCAGCACATACAACACTCACCTTCCCTTTACTACCCCATAGTTTTGTTCAGCTGCCAGGAACTAGGAGAAAGCCCTGGTACTTCTGGGTATTGTGGGTCACGTGTCAGCTACTCTGTAGAATTTTGTGACCAGAAGCTTACTATAATAGACATGTGGCAGTAAATTACAAGTTTACTTTAATGTTGGCCCCACCACCAGCACATACAACACTCGCCTTCCCTTTACTACCCCACTGTTTCATTCAGCTGCCAGAAGCAAAGGGAAAGTCGTGGTTCTTTTGGATGAGTAGAATTTTGTGACCAGGAGCTTACTATAGAATACATGTGGCAGTGAAATAGAAGATTCCTTTAATAGTGATCCCACCACCAGCAAATACAATCTTCGTCTTCTCTTTGCTACCCCACTGTTTCGTTCAGCTGCCAGGAACTAAGAGAAAGCCATGGTACTTCTGGGTATTGTTGATCATGAGTCAACCACTCTGTAGAATTTTGTGACCAGGAGCTTACTATACAATACATGCGGCAGTAAAATACAAGTTTACTTTAATGTTGGCCCCACCACCAGCACATACAGAACTTGCCTTCCCTTTACTACCCCAGAGTTTTGTTCAGCTGCCAGGACCAAAGAGAAAGTCCTGGTACTTCTGGGTATTGTTGATCATGTGTCTAGAAGCTTACTGTAGTAGACATGTGGCAGTAAGCTACAAGTTTACTTTAATGTTGGCCCCACCACCAGCACATTCAACACTTGCCTTCCCTTTGCTACCACACTGTTTCATTCAGCTGCCAGAAGCAAAGGGAAAGTCCTGGTACGTCTAGATGAGTAGAATTTTGTGACCAGGAGCCTACTACAGAATACAGGTGGCAGTAAATATTCTACGGAGTGGTTGACTCATGATCCACAATACCAAGAAGTACCAGGACTTTCTCTTAGTTCCTGGCAGCTGAATGAAACAGTGGGGTACCAAAGGGAAGGTGAGTGTTGTATGTGCTGGTGGTGGGGCCACTATTAAAGGAAACTTGTAGTTCTACCACTCCGTAGAATTTTGTGCCCAGGAGCTTACTACAGGAGACATGTAGCAGTAAAATAGAAGTTTACTTTATTGGTGGCCCCACCACCAGCACATTTGGTTTTTGTCTTCCCTTTGCTACCCCATGGCTCCATTCATGTGCCAGGAGTGAAGAGAATACCTGGTACTTCTGGGTATTGTGGATTTCGTGACTCACTCTCCTTCTTCCCATTTGATGGCTCTGGTGCTTGGTGGTTGGCTGTTCAGGCATTCACACCTATTACATGGAAGCAGAGAAGTCCTTACACCCATGTAAGCTCTACGTCAGGAGTTGCAGCTCACACAAAGCTGTCTCTTTTCACAAATGGAGAGAATAAAGGAAAGGTGATTAGGTTCTCATAGGAAGGCGCTAAAATGAAAGGGTTGCTTTGCCAAATACAGTTTAACTTTAAAAAACAAGCTCTGGCATGAAGGTGAAAAAACTTTCTGTGCACAGCAACCCCCCCAATACTTATCTGAGCCCCCTCTCGATCCAGCAATGTGCACTACCAGTTCTTTCCCTCCTCATTGGTTGAGGCAGCAGCTACTATCAACCACAGCCAGTGAGCCAATGAGAAGAGAGAGAGGCAGGGCCGAGCTGCGCTTTGTACGTGAATGGTCACCCAGAGCAGCAGCCCGAGAGTGAACCTGCTTGGGTGCCCCCATAGCAAGCTGCATGCTCTGGGGGCACTTGGCAAGAGGGAGGGGCCAGGAACGCCAACAGGGGACCCGAGAAGAGGAGGATCAGGGCTGCTCTGTGCAAAACCATTACACAGAGCAGGTAAGTAGGACATGTTTGTTATTTTTGTTCTTTAAATCTGCCTAAAGGGAGCTTTCAGAACCACAATTCCAATCGACCTGATTATGACCAAACTGTCCTAGATCACGGTTAATGAGCGTCTTTCTGCAAAACTAAATGATAAACTAAAACACTTTGACAAAACCTGGGGCCCCTGGTATAAATATTTGTCAGGAGACACATGATAATTCCTTTACTGCAGTAGCGTGCCTGGAGTGGATGGGCAGTCAATCAGTGACTCATTCTCTTCTTCTTTCCTTTCTTTTTCTTCCTTTCTTACCCTATCCTTACTATTGTGGGTTGTGCCTAAGGTTCCTAAGAGAGACGCATGTCCTCCATATTTGTGTTGCATCGTGTTTATTTTTTCTATGTATCGGTTGTTGATAAGTTCTTGAAGCTCTATAACAGCAACTTACATAGAAGATTTTCTTTTTCCTGGTAGTGGTATTCCCTTTAACTCATGGCTAGGAAATGGATGGTCGAGCTCCAGCAACCTCAACTCTCAGATGGCTGAGAAATTGTGGCCACTTGCTTGGCCGGGCTTGCTCACTCACCCGCTGTACTATGATTCATCTGTGTACCCAACTATGTTTTTGAGAGGATATATTGTGAGTGTCTTTCTTTCTATATTGTAAGTACCTTTTCAATGCAGGTTCAGCGCCCTTCTAGTTAGCCAGGGGGAGCTAGATAGGTATATTTTAGCTAGAGGCTGGATAGCAGCCTGGTGTGAGTCAGCCAGGTTCACTTTAGGTCAGGGCTGGGGGCTCTGCAGGTCAGTTCCCTGATACCTCCCCCTGCTCTAGAAGCCTGAAAAGTTTCTAGAAGGCAGTGGGTGGGGGCAAAGAGGGGCTGATCTGCATAGTTAAGGGATCTTGGCTAATTCCCAAGCAGAAGGCTAAGCATGGGGCCAGGACAGCCCTTAAATATGATCGAGCCTGCTCAGTAAGGGAGTAGTGTTGGGTGGAAGATGGAGTGAAGGTCGGAGTGTGGAGCCTGGAAGGGGGCCCAGGAGAGGGGCATGCCTGCAGGCAGGAGCTGGAAGGGAGGATCTTTCAATCCACTGAGAGAGGACAGCCTGGGAAGCAGGGAAGGAGCCAGTCCAGTGTAAGCCCTGAAGACAGCCACCAACCCACAAGCTTACAGGAGAGGACTGAGTGAGTAATCCCACACCCCCTGGGCCAGATAAGGGAAGAGGGCATTTTGGTGGGAACCCTGACTAGCCCCCATTTGTGACTGTTGATTTAATAGTGGCAGATTCCAAGTCCCCTTGCCCAGGGATTCCCTCAGGCAGCTGGGTGAAGAGGAGAATCCATCTGGGGTCTGAGGTGGTACACCAGGAGAGCTGGAGAGCTTTCCAAGAAGAGAATCTCTGTCAGTGGACTTGTACATAGCTGCTAAGGAGTTGTCCTCAAGTTGCAGTTTCCTTGGGCATCCCATATACCCCTCAACTCCATCCAAGCTCAATACCCCTTAAAAAAAAAACAAGATCAAGGACTGTTTACTGACTCCAGTATGCAAGTGGGGAAGAAAATGCATGTTGCCTGGCTGTGCAGGACTATAGGGGGACCTAAAACTCAGCGACTACTAAGGAAGTAGTGCTACACAGGGAAACACAGTTTTTTGTATCCAGTGTGTTGCACTTTACTAAGTTGTAATAAATAAAAACTATTAGAAGAAAAATGAAGGAACTTTTATGATCACATGCTATGGTCAGTTGCCATTTTTGCCTATGTTTCTTGCATTATAGGAGACAGCAATTTATAATCCTGACACCTTCAGAAATGTTGTGTCTGGGTCAAGCCCTTCCACTACACCATACTAATACATGGCAACAATGTCACAGCATTAAAACTCACTTCTTCAGGTTTGATGACCTTTGTTCAAGTTCAAAGACATGAGATACAATTCTTACTTTTCGAAAAGTTGGGGGATTTAGGACATCATAAAAGAACTGAACTGGCCCCTTATCAGAGTTAATGGAGTTGATCGTCCTGACACCCATTAGATCTGAAGAAGTGGCTTGGATAAGCTGCAAAATGACTTCAACATTACAGAACAAGTCCAGCCGAATGTGACTGACTACTATACCTGGATAGATGACAACCAACATAGAGAAAAATTGGGACCTTTCTTGGAAGTCAAGGACATTGGCATTGTGTACCAGGGGTAGGATGTTGGTGGCTTCCAGCAGCTGTGGTGTGATATTTGCGCACATCTCTTTTCCCATGGCCCCGCTCGTCCTCCTTTCACCCGCTGTGTGTGGGAGGAGGGGAGGGATAGTGGTAAGGCCCGCTCTTCGCATTGATCTTCCATGAGCAAAGATGAGGCTTTCTCAGCATGAAAATTCCATTAAACAACCTTCCCCGATATTCAGCCTCCGCACAGAAGACAAGGAGAAATAAATGCATTTCTGGCCCAATAGAGGAAACTGTGATGTACAGGAAGACCATCATCTAGGCAGCTATGAAAACCCTTCCCTTTAGCTCATTTATATAGTAATAAAATAAATTATTAATATTATTATTATTATTAGTATTATAAAAATCAGATCAGCTTGTTTAAAGTAGATGTAAACTTTAACTGAATGGCATTGATTTTGCAAAAGTATTATGTGTCACACAATGGGAATTTGTTTCCTCAATAAAATACTTTTTTGATTATAGTTACATTGTTAGTCTGGCTGAAAAAAAGACAAAAGTCCATCCAGTTCAACCATTAAAAAAAAAAAGTTATAATCCTACACCCACAGTTGATAGAGAGGAAGGCAAAAAAAAATAGCAAAGTATGATCCAATTTGCTCCTGCAGGGAAAAAATTCCTTCCTGATCCCCCGAGAGGCAATCGGATATTCCCTGGATCAACTTTACCTATAAATGTTATATCCAGTTATATTCTGTGTATCCAAGAAACAATCCAGGACTTTTTTAAAGCAATCCACTGAGCTGGCCACAACCAACTCTTGAGGGAGTCTATTCCACATTCTCACAGCTCTTACTGTGAAGAAACCTTTCCATGTTTGGAGATGAAATTTCTTTTCCTCCAGACGTAAAGAGCGCCCCCTTGTCCTCTGTGATGACCTCAGGGTGAATAGCTCTACACTGAGTTCACTATATGAACCACTGATGTATTTATACATGGAGATCATATCCCCCCCCCTTATGTATTATACATGGAGATCATATCCCCCTTATGTATTATACATGGAGATCATATCCCCCCCTTATGTATTATACATGGAGATCATATCCCCCCTTATGTATTATACATGGAGCTCATATCCCCCCTTATGTATTATACATGGAGATTATATCCCCCTTATGTATTGTACATGGAGATCATATCCCCCTTATGTATTGTACATGGAGATCATATCCCCCCTTATGTATTATACATGGAGATCATATCCCCCCTTATGTATTATACATGGAGATCATATCCCCCCTTATGTATTATACATGGAGATTATATCCCCCTTATGTATTATACATGGAGATCATATCCCCCCTTATTATACATGGAGATCATATCCCCCCTTATGTATTATACATGGAGATCATATCCCCCCTTATGTATTATACATGGAGATCATATCCTCCTTATGTATTATACATGGAGGTCATATCCCCCCTTATTATACATGGAGATCATATCCCCCCTTATGTATTATACATGGAGATCATATCCCCCTTTATGTATTATACATGGAGATCATATCCCCCTTATGTATTATACATGGAGATCATATCCCCCCTTATGTATTATACATGGAGATCATATCCCCCCTTATGTATTATACATGGAGATCATATCCCCCCTTATGTATTATACATGGAGATCATATCCCCCCCTTATGTATTATACATGGAGATCATATCCCCCCTTATGTATTATACATGGAGATCATATCCCCCCTTATGTATTATACATGGAGATCATATCCCCCCTTATGTATTATACATGGAGATCATATCCCCCCTTATGTATTATACATGGAGATCATATCCCCCTTATGTATTATACATGGAGATCACATCCCCCCTTATGTATTATACATGGAGATCATATCCCCCTTATGTATTATACATGGAGATCATATCCCTCCTTATGTATTATACATGGAGATCATATCCCCCCTTATGTATTATACATGGAGATCATATCCCCCCCTTATGTATTATACATGGAGATCATATCCCCCCTTATGTATTATACATGGAGATCATATCCCCCCTTATGTATTATACATGGAGATCATATCCCCCCTTATGTATTATACATGGAGATCATATCCCCCCTTATGTATTATACATGGAGATCATATCCCCCCTTATGTATTATACATGGAGATCACATCCCCCCTTATGTATTATACATGGAGATCACATCCCCCCTTATGTATTATACATGGAGATCATATACCCCTTATGTATTATACATGGAGATCATATACCCCTTATGTATTATACATGGAGATCATATCCCCCCCTTATGTATTATACATGGAGATCATATCCCCCCTTATGTATTATACATGGAGATCATATCCCCCCTTATGTATTATACATGGAGATCATATCCCCCCTTATGTATTATACATGGAGATCATACCCCCCCCCTTAAGCTCCTCTTCTCAAGGTGTTTTGTTGGCTTTCAGTCCTGCTGATCTAATGCAGCCTCTTTGCAGCCACTTCTTTTCAATGTGACTCCAGTGATGGATAGGTGTCATTTCTCAGGGAGGATTTCCAGATGGTGACAACAGTAGACCATGCTTGTGAAAATTGTGTTGTGATCTCCTTTGGAAGCTTATGTGACATGGTGACAACTGGGAGACATGAACGGAGCATTAGTCAAGGGGTGTCAGATTATCAGAAGATAGCAACCAGGAAGTGTCCACTTGTACAGCATAGGGGCCACAGAGGACCCCTTCATCAAGGCAACAGAGTGTTGTTACCCTATAACATGAAGTGCCTGAACAAGGACCTTCATGGTAGTATCAGCAGATAATTTCTTCAACCACTTTGAAGCTTTTACCTCCTTCATGACCAGGCTATTTTTTTTGCTCTAACTGGTAATTGCACAGTCATGCAACACTGCACCCAAATGAAATTTATATAATTTTTTTTCCACACAAATAGAGCTTTCTTTTATTATTACGGGTACTTATATACTGCAGTCAATGTATGCAGCGCTTTACATATATAACCCTCAAGGGGCGTACAATCTAAAGTCCCTAACTTACATTCACATACTGGGGCCAATTTAGACTGGATCCAATTAACCTACAACATGTCTTTGGAGCATGGGAGGAAACCCACGCAGGCACAGGGAGAACATGGCCCCTCCTATCCAGGTGTACAGGTGGCCATACGGGCACCCTGGAGCATGGGGCCGGGTCCAAAATTGCAACCCCTGGGACCCCTATACGTATGCTCCTGGGATAAGTGTTAAAGGATAATTTTAGGTGTTAGATTAGGTATCAGTGTTTAATTGTAATGAATGCTTTCAGTGGCGACAGAATAAAGTAAAAAGCAACAACTGAGGGCTTATGTAGTCCACTGTCTGCTAAAGCTACTGCTTTTTCCAATTACTTTATGTTCCAGATTTGCATTAGGCATTGTAAATTATTGAGCAGATAGTTCCTCGAATACTCTGCCTGTGCACTGACGCTGAATATGTTCTTTTCCAGGACTACATATGAGAACATGGCCAGTACGGACGAAGACCTGATCGGTATACCATTCCCGAACCATAGCAGTGATATCTTATGTGGGCTAAACCAACAAAGGCAGGACGGCCTTCTCTGCGATGTGATCCTTATCATACAAGATCAGGAGTACAGGACGCACAGGTCGGTGCTCGCAGCCTGCAGTCAATATTTCAAGAAACTCTTCACCACTGGCTCCATGGCGGACCAGCCTTACATCTACGAGATCGACTTTGTCAAGCCAGATGCATTCTCCGCCATATTAGAGTTTGCTTACACATCCACACTCACCATCACAACGTCCAATGTTAAACATATTCTCGACGCTGCTGAAATGCTGGAGATCCAATGTATCATTAACGTGTGCCTGGAGATATTGGAGACGCCGAGAGACGGTGAGGAGGATGATGATGAGAAGGAAGAAGATGATGATGAAGATGATGATGAAGAAGATGAGACCAAAGACTTTGTTGACCAGGAAAATCGAATGGATATTCAGGAAACCAGCTTCAACCAAAGCCAACCGGAGTCCGATGAAACTGAGGAATCTTACCGTGAAACTCAGAAGGACCTGTCAACCCATTACACTTCCACCAACAGTTCTTCTGGCCACCAAAGTGCCATTAAAGACTTTTCAATCAAGTCACTGTTGAGTGAAAACCTTTACCCAAAAAGCACAGCAGAGAAAAGGCCACCCATTTCCCACTTTGTTCCTGGTTTCTTTCCGCAGCTCTGGAATGGTGATCTGGTGAACTTCTCCCAAGTCCAAGAACAGCCAGTAGACACCGGACCCCTGGATCTTGTGATCAAGGACAGGAAAATTAAAGAAGAGGAGGAGAATGTAGAGATCCCAGCTCTACCATTTCCTACAGACTTCTTCAAGGATATGTTTCTTGAGCATTCCACCAAACATTTTGGGCAGATCAAGGCCGAAATGGATTATAGTGCTTACCTAAGCTTTCTGAGTGCCGCACATCTGGGCATGTTTCCTCCATGGCCTTTGGAAGAAGAGAGGAAGATCAAGCCGAAGGCCTCCCAACAATGTCCCATATGTCACAAGGTCATTATGGGAGCTGGGAAGCTTCCGCGGCACATGCGGACCCATACAGGAGAAAAGCCTTACATGTGTAATATCTGCGAAGTTCGTTTTACCAGGTCAGAGACTAAAATAAACAAAAAATGTACAGTTTTTTAAAGGGTTGGGTTCTCTCTGGAGATGGGAGCTATCTGGTGATAAGTCCTCTTTGGGGAGAATCTCATTTTATTGGTCTAAGTGGCCATGTCCATGAGATAAAAAATGAAAGGAAATACAAAAACTTTACAACCAAACACCAAGAATAAATTAAATGGGACTTTGATTATGCCTCGAAAAAATTCATATCAAATATTTATTGGAAAAGTACATTAAAAAGTACTCACTGCACATATACACAAAAAGTGTCCAGTAAAATACAGTATATTGTATTCTGTGAAACGTGAGGTTGATGCAATGGTCTACACGTTTCACGGGGCAACCCATTTCATCAGGACCTTTAAGAGCCTCAATTGGAATTTCTCCTGTGATTTCTTGTAATTATATATATAAACCTCCTTCTCATCCTACACTGCTTCCTAGGCAACATGTCCATCACATTGCAAGGGGATGCCTTCCTTCCAACATGATAACATGTCCATCACATTGCAAGGGGATGCCTTCCTTCCAACATGATAACATGTCCATCACATTGCAAGGGGATGCCTTCCTTCCAACATGATAACATGTCCATCACATTGCAAGGGTTGCCTTCCCTCCAACATGAGAACATGTCCATCACATTGCAAGGGGATGTCTTCCCTCCAACATGAGAACATGTCCATCACATTGCAAGGGGATGCCTTCCTTCCAACATGAGAACATGTCCATCACATTGCAAGGGGATGCCTTCCTTCCAACATGAGAACATGTCCATCACATTGCAAGGGGATGCCTTCCTTCCAACATGAGAACATGTCCATCACATTGCAAGGAGATACCATACCTATGCTGAGAGCCACAATTAGAATGACTGCTCATGACTAGGAGCCCAGGCTGTCTCTGGTTGGTTGCTGAGCTACCAGGTTGATGGCGCATTGGAGGGTCCTCCCCATGGGCCAGGGGGAGGCTTGATGTTCGTACCCATGCTGGCACCCAGGAAGCAGTATAGGATGAGAAGGAGTGTTATATATATCATTACACAAAAACACAGGAAGGAAAAACTCCATCTGAAGTTTTTGGAGGACCTGATGAAGCGTGTTGCCCCACGAAACGTATAGACCAATTAACCAACCTCACGTTTCACAGTATACTCTGTTTTATTGGATGCTTTTCTGTAGAAGTGCAGTGAGCATTTTTTAACCTTCCTGGCGGTATTCCAGAGTGTAGCTCGGGGTAAAGTTTCAGTACCACAAGTGGTAACCCCGAGCTACACTCAGGCTTACCATGCGGCGCTGCTCCGGGATCTGTTCTTCTCTTACCTTGTCCTGCGCTCCCGCGATGTCCCCCCTGCAGCAACCCTGCAATGTCCTCCGGCCGATCCCGGCATCTGTCATCTGGGTTCCAGTCCCTGCGAGTGTTGGGACGTACAGGGACGGAACGGCGGGAAATTTGAAAATGACAAAAAGTGACATTCACTAAATTCACTAAAATCACATAGTATAACATTCCTGTATCAAACCATTTCACATACATTTTGTCCCGAGTGCTTTGTCCGGCGCCCTGCCTGCATTTTTACTGTTCTTTCTGCCTGGAAACTGAGAAAAGTCCACGGCGTCCAAAAAGCGTCCAAAAGCCGGTCAAAAGCGGTTTTAGACCGGCTAGAGAACAGCGATAGTAAATCAGAACCACTTGCAGAATTGAGTGATAATGATTCGTGGGGGAAATTCCTCATCAGACACTGAAAACGATTCTGCGACTTTGCTCAGCGATGTGCGAACTTGGCGCTCTATTTCAAATTTCAGTGTTTTTGGTTTGATTATATTATTGAATTACATTTATTATTATTATATTATTATTTTTTATGATTATTTATTAAATTATAATTTATGATTTCGTGTTTCAAATTTTATCCTACCCGGGATGTTTACTAGACTCTTGTTCGGACAGATTTCAGTGAGTTATTCCTAAGAATTACAGCCTACAATAAAAAAAATACATATTTCCATGCAAAAAAATGTACCGCTTTGAGCACAGAAATATGGACATAATCAGACCGCTAGGGAGGTTAATGTACTTTTGAAAGAAATATTTGATATGAATTTTTAACAATTTGGTGCTGTGACTGCTGCAGTCATAATTAAAATCCCATCGAATTTATTCTTGGTGCTTGGTTTAAAAAGTTGGTGATGATGCCTCTTACAGCACCTAACCTTCTTTAACACTCTATTGTTATATATGTTATGATATAACCACACAAATTTCACAGTTGTCACCAGAACATGAAGTGAGGAGAAATCTCCTAATGGACACCCATGCTTTGGTGACAACTGTCTAAGAGAGGATTTCTCCTCAATTGCAGAGATTTCCTGCCACTTCTGAAGTGAAGGGAAATCTCCCCTATGGAACCAGGGTCTGTGTTTCCACTAGGCAAACTAGGTGACCGCCTAGGGCGCACTGCCACTTAGGAGCGACTGGGCATATCACTCTCTTTGTGTGGGACGCCACCAGTTCATGAATGATCCTTCAGCTGAGAGGAGGGGCAGCAGAGGGGAGGAAGAAAGGACAGAGGAGGATGCCAGGTGTCAAGGGCCAGTGTAGCAGCTGAGTCGCTGCTCCTTTCAGTGTTCCTCTCAGACTCAGTCCCTTACTGCAAGCTGGCTGGCAGCTGCTGATCAATGTGCAGTTCCAGCACTTCTCCTCCCATTCATCAGCACAAGCGGAGCTGCACCTGCGGAGGAAGGTAATGTCTGACTCTGATGTGTCGTGTCTGTGTGAGTGTGACCCGGCCGGCCATGCATCACATGTGCGATGTGTCAGTGAGTGATGCTATCATCCCACAGCCTGGTCTTCTGGTGCCCGCTGATCTGTGTCAGTGTTGGTGGTGGTGTGTTGTGCCTGGGGTCTATCAGAGTGTGGATCTATCCTCCTCCACTCACTGCAACTGTCACCCTGCCACTGCCAGCCACAGATACAGTCCATCCGTGACACTGATTTTGTCTTTAATATTGGCATTGGTGGCATCTTATGGCACTTATTTTTGCAATTTAAAAGAAATGTAGCCGTTTCACGTTTTGTTGATTAAATATATTGTCTATGGTTTATAAATGTATTTATTTATGGGTGGGGGTGCGCAAGTAGCTGGTCTTGCCTAGGGCGCAAAATAGCCTAGCACCTGCCCTGTATGCAGGGGCGGACTGACCATTTGGAAACTCGGGCACTGCCCGAGGGCCCGGGGTCAGTAGGGAGCCCCATGAGATGCCCCTGGTACCTTTTTCATAGGCTTTTTTGAGTTTGGGCAAGGACACAGGGGCCCCATGATCCCCTATTGTCCGGGGGGCCCATGAGTTGTCAGTCCACCCCTGCCTGTATGGAACACAGACATAAAAAAAAACTACTGGGTCTCTGTTCATTATCTACTCTTTCCAAACACTTTGGCTGGGAAAAGGAACCAGAAAGGTCTTTCTAGGCAACCAATAAGGCAAAAGCCGGTTCTCTGTCCGTGTAAAAATGTTCTCTTATTCTCGAATCCTCAGATTTTTTTAAAATCATATTTTACATTCCACCCATATTTACAGTTCTCCTTCTATTACACATCCCCCCCCCCCCCCCCCCACGTCTGTAAAGATGACCTCATACGCTATTTAAAATATCTGTAAAATGTGAGGAACCTTTAGCCGAAGCAAGCATCTGAGTGATTATGTGCCTCTTAGGACAATGATGCAATAATTACTGGTGGGGAAGATTTTGGCCTCATGACTTTAAACAGAGAGACATGTGAAGGTCTGTTTTCAGAACAAATGTATAAAACATGGGGCAGGGAGAGACCTTCCATGGGAGGCAGGTTATAGAGCAGACCATGGGACTCTGCTGCCATCTAAAGGCCAATGTTAAACATAGCCAGAAAAATAAAATCGCATTGGCAGATTGCACCATTGATGATTATTATTATTATACAGGATTTATATCGCACCAACAGTGTGCGCAGCGCTTTACAAAATGAAGGTAGACATTACAGTAACAATACTATTTGGTACAAGAGGACACAGAGGGCCCGGCTCATCAGAGCTTACAATCTAGGAGGAAGGGTTGAGTGATACAAAAGGTAATAGCTGTGGGGGGGATGAGCTGATGGAGGAAATAAATGGCGGTTTACTATTTAGAAGCTGGATAAGCATCTTTAAAGAGAAGGGTTTTCAGGATCGTCTAAAGGTGGATAGATTAGGAGACAGCCGGACAGATTGGGGTAGAGAATTCCATAGGATGGGAGAAGCTCGGGAGAAGTCCTGGAGGCGAGCATGGGAGGAGGTGACACGGGAACTAGAGAGTAGAAGGTCTTGGGAGGAAGAGAGCGGTTTGGTTGATATGTTGACACCAGGTTGGTGATGTAGCTGGGGGCAGAGTTGTGGATGGCTTTGTAAGTTGTTAGTATTTTGAATTTTATTCATTGGGCGAGTGGAAACCAGTGGAGGGATAGGCAGAGAGGAGTGGAGGACATGGAGTAGAGGCCAGTGGAGGGATTGGCAGAGAAGGTGTCAAGGTCCTACCTTTTCCCTGAGGTTATGTTACTCCATGTGCTGGCGTCCATCTTGGATTTCTGCTGTGCATGGTGGGAATCCTTTTATGCCTTCAGGTCTCTGAGGTCCATCCCCCAGAGGGGTGTGGCTGATGACATATAAGCCTGTGGCCCGCACATGCTCTTTGCACTTGTGTCTTGTGTCTTGGTGTTACTATTACTCTGTTCTGACTCTCGTGACTCTCCTGGTATCTGATTCGGCTTGTGACTCGACTATTCTTTGTATTCTCCTTTGATCTGACCCTCTGTTGCTGAACCCAGCTCGTGACCTGTGATTCTCGTCTGCTGTCCTGTACTGTTTTGTCCTGTTGTTGTTGACCCGGCCTGTCTGACTACTCTTTTGTCTCTTCCACCAGCTACACGCCATTGGCGGCGGCCATTACTGCAGCTGAGGTGTCTCGGGGGCCGCGACCTGGTTCCTGGCTGCGTCAAGTCCATCCCCACCATCAGGGGCCCTGGTGAAGGGCAGCCTGGGACTTAGACTCCGCGCCCTGAGGGACTTCGGTCTGTGGGTGGTGGTTGTCGTCAGCCAGTGCGTTACATTGTTAGGCCTGCCTGTCCGTTCCTCGGCCCCTGCCCTGACAGAAGGGTGGAGGACACTGAGTGGAGGCCAGTGGAGGGATTGGCAGAGAGGGGTGGAAGACACTGAGTGGAGGCCAGTGGAGGGATTGGCATAGAGGGGTGGAGGACACTGAGTGGAGGCCAGTGGAGGGATTGGAAGAGAGGGGTGGAGGCCACTGAATGGAGGCCAATGGAGGGATTGGCAGAGAGGGGTGGAGGTCACTGAATGGAGGCAAATGGAGGGATTGGCAGAGACGGGTGGAGGACACTGAGTGGAGGCCAGTGGAGGGATTGGCAGAGAGGGGTGGAGGACACTGAGTGGAGGTTAGTGGAGGTATTGGCAGAGAGGGGTGGAGGACACTGAATGGAGGCCAGTGGAGGGATTGGCAGAGAGGGGTGGAGGCCATTGAATGGAGGCCAGTATAGGGATTGGCAGAGAGGGGTGGAGGACACTGAGTGGAGGCCAGTGGAGGGATTGGCAGAGAGGGGTGGAGGACACTGAATGGAGGCCAGTGGAGGGATTGGCAGAGAGAGGTGGAGGACACTGAATGAAGGTCAGTGGAGGGATTGGCAGAGAGGGGTGGAGGACACTGAGTGGAGGCCAGTGGAGGGATTGGCAGAGAGGGGTGGAGAACACTGGATCGGATCTTCGGATTGGGGAGCATAATGGATTGGAGTCTGATCCATTATACTCAATCTGCAGATCCGGTCCATCCTGCGGGGATCGTCGGCTTGCCTTACAACTTACCTTATCATGGAGTGGGTCCGGTGTCACCCCGTGCAGTAGGTGTCACCCGGTGGTTTTTTTTTCCCAGCCAAAAAACGCCCCTGTCAAAAATTGCTGATTCCAGTGTATGTGTGTATGGACACATAGGATAACATGCTGGGGGGTTTACTGACTGTAGAAAAAGACGCCAAAAGCCAAAGACATCCGCTGTAAAAACGTCCGGTGTGCAGGAGGACTAATGCAGGCCATAGACGGGTCGTTTATCGGCCGAATTTTCGTCCAAACGAAAAAATGGCCGATATTCACACCATTAGTGGGGCAATGCTGTTGGCTGTTTTTCGTGGATCTTCTCGTTTCTTTTTATCGGTCATGCTGGAAAATCAACAAAAAACGACCGTTTTTCGGAAGCATTGGTGGCAGCATCCATGGCAGCAACGACCGATTTTTCGTTTATCGGCCGACAATTCGGCCGATAAATGGCCCGTCCAGGGGCGGACTGACCATTTGGAAACTCGGGCACTGCCCGAGGGCCCGGGGTCAGTAGTGGGCCCCATAAGATGCCCCTGGTACCTTTTTCATAGGCTTTTTGGAGTTTGGGCAAGGACACAGGGGCCCCATGATTCCCTATTGCCCTGGGCCCGTCTATAGCCAGCCAGTATGGCTCATGTTATGACTATGACTTTGGCTACACATAGATTCTCGAGGGAGATATCAAATCTTAGGGTGGATGTGGATGTAGTATTATAACTTTTTTTTTTTTTTAATGGTTGAACTGGATGGACTTTTGTCTTTTTTTAGCCAGACTAACTATGTAACTATGTAAGGAAATGGAAGGTGCCGGAGATCCGGGATAAAGCCTGCCTGCATTGTCTGAGAGGGGCAGGGATGACACAGAAAGGAGGTGATATCTCAGGGCTCATCAGTGCAGGATCACGCATGTCTCCATGAATGCCAGGCTGTGTTCTGTGCAGTGTATGCACAAGCAGGCAGCGAGCATTCCATGCAATACAGGATGAAATATACATTTGAAATAAATACGAGGATCACTTGGAATGTCAGCACTGGTTCCCTTTGGATTCAGTCTGACCCAGGGGCGGACTGACCATTCAAGCACTCGGGCAGTGCCCGAGGGCCCGGGGTCAGTAGGGGGCCCCATGAGATGCCCCTGGAACCTTTTATAGGCTTTTTTGGGTGTGCTTTGAGTTTGGGCAAGCACACAGGGGCCCCATGATCCCCTATTGCCTGGGGGCCCCATGAGTTGTCAGACCGCCCCTGGTCTGACCCCAACAATCAGCTTCTCTGATGTGCTCCCAGCTTAACCTGGTAACGCGGTATTAAACCACAAACCAAACTTGCAAATATTGCAGCTTACCAATTCTTAGGTGTGATGGCTTCAATTGTTTTTTTTTTTTATGCTTTCTTTCTTCTGTTTTCATCTGCTGATTAAGCCAGCAAGTCTGTTGTTTTTCAAAAGCACAAGCTCTCCAGTAGAATGTATTAGTTTACATGGAGGAGACAAACCACTTAACACTGGTAGGGGTGCTGACAATGATCAGCTTTTATTCATTTTAACTCTCCAGTTTAGCTCTTCCAGCAGCAGAAAAACGTGTTTTAGCTGCGTTTAGTGCTTGGATTTTCATTCATTTGATTGGCCAGAGTATTGAGATGAATAAATGCCCCAGGCGTGAAGCGTTTTTGCTGCGTTTAGCATTTTTTTGGCCAAAACGTTCCTCTCCTGAATGCGATTCTTCTGCACCCAGGAGAAGAACGCCTAACTGCCCCTAAACTCTGGTAACAGCCGAAGTGTACATGGACACACAGGCTTTTATTGAGTTGAGTTCACGGGCGTTTTCGCAAAAAAAAACATCAAAAACTCCTAAACTAGGAGCAGCCGTGTACATGAGGCCAGGGGAGGACTGACCATTCAGGCAATCAGGCACTGCCTGAGGGCCCAGGGCAGTAGGGGGCCCCATGAGATGCCCCTGGTACCTTTCATAGGTTTTTTTGGGTGTGGTTTTGAGTGTGGGTGAGGACACAGGGGCCCCATGATCCCCTATTGCCTGGGGGCCCCATGAGTTGTCAGTCCGCCCTTGCATGATGCTTTAGTGTACTTAAATCTGCTAATACATTTAACACCCCTCCTCCCCCCATACTGACAATGCTCCTGTCTGCTGTGCTTCCTAAGCTCATTCCTCCAGAGTTGTGTCTCACTAGTGTGTTACTGGCCAGATCACCAGGTGAAAACAGAGGGAGAAAAGCCTTTTTTTTTGTTTAGATACCACTTTAAATATACCACTGAAAGCATTTTGTTATATCGGCTCCATAAGTTCCAAACTACCTGTTGATCCTGACAACACGGCTCCTCCATAGGTACAGTACTGTGAGTGTTGTCACCCAGGTCCCGACAGAAATCTTGTGAGCTGTGCTCTCTGCTTGTACTGCATTCATATCAGTTACATTTCTCTCAGCTTTCTCTGGGGACTACAGAACACCTCCCATATATGGTGTGTTGGAGACAGGAGGGGAGTTATGCAGGCCATAGATGGGTCGAAAATCGGACAATTTTCAGATCGTTAGTGGGCTAAATGTTCGGCCGTTTTTCGATATTTTGGAAGATTTTTTTTATCGGTAAAGTTGGAAAAAAATCGGCCGATTTTCAGATCGGCCGATTTTCACGGCAATGATGGGCAAATCGGCCGATCTTTTACCGATAAAAAAATCTGCGCATGAGCCGTGACCTGCAAGAGGAAGACAAAAAGAAGAAAAAAAAAGAGGATGAAGAAGAAGAAGAGGAAGAAGAAGAAGAAGAGGATGAAGAAGAAGAGGAAGAAGAGGATGAAGAGGAAGAAGAAGAAGAAGAGGATGCAGAAGAGGATGAAGAAGAGGAAGAAGAAGAAGAAGAGGATGAAGAAGAGGAAGAAGAGGATGAAGAAGAAGAGGAAGAAGAAGAAGAAGAGGATGCAGAAGAGGATGAAGAAGAGGAAGAAGAAGAAGAGGATGAAGAAGAAGAAGAAGAGGATGATGAAGAAGAAGAGGATGAAGAAGAAGAAGAAGAAGAGGAAGATGAAGAAGAGGAAGATGAAGAAGATGAAGAAGAGGATGAAGAAGGTGCAGAAGAGGATGAAGAAGGTGCAGAAGAGGATGATGAAGAAGAAGAGGATGAAGAAGAAGAAGAGGAAGAAGAAGAGGATGAAGAAGAAGAGGAATTCCAGTCCGGCAAAAAGTGTCCCTGCAGAGAGCTCTGCTATTTCTTTGACAGTTCCTTGACATTTACAGCGGTTGCAACAATGTATCTATTTGTTTCCGAATAAAAACATCTGTATCCTAAATGGATACAAATAGATACAATGTTGCATCCGCTATAAATGTCAAGGAACTGTCAAAGAAATAGCAGAGCTCTCTGCAGGGACACTTTTTGCCGGCTGTAGACGGGATGAAAATCGGCCGTTTTTTTTTTTACTGTTGCTGGTAACATCGGCCGCTTGAACGACCGATTTTTCGTTTTTTAAAAGAAAAATCAGCCGATTTTCGACCCGTCTATGGCCTGCATTAGTCTTGTCCTTCCTAGAGTGACAACGCGGCTCCTCCATAGGTACAGTACCGTGAGTGTTGTCACACAGATCCTGACAGAAATCTTGTGAGCTGTACTCTCTGCTTGTACTGCATTCGTATCAGTTACATTTCTCTCAGCTTTCTCTGGGGACTACAGAAGACCTCCCATATACAGTATACAGTATGTTGATGGAGATGGGGGGGGGGAGTTAGTCTTGTCCTTACTAGAGTTACAATGCGGCTCCTCCATAGGTACAGTACCATGAGTGTTGTCACACTAGGGCAGGAAGTGTGTTACTGTCAGGTGAAAAAGAGCCTGAAGTAGAAAATGAATGCAGCCACTACATCCAAAAGACTGGTAAGCTGCAGTATACTGAAATTTAGTTTTTGGATTTAGACATGTCTTTAGGAACTCATTGACACGTGAGGTCGGGGGGGACAGTAAACCCCAGCTGTTGAGCTGTGCTTTTACCACTACCTCTATCCCCACCCCCCTTAACTGCAGAGGCAGCAGCTGGAGGTATACACATGCCAACGCCGCCATGTTTTGTTTCACAGCTGAAGCCCTCCCTGGTGCATGCAGCGGGCGTAGTGCCAGCCAGATGTGACCTGTTACAGTAAATGGGACGCTCTGCAAGCACCCCACAACTGAATGCCACGAACACGATTGTGACGCACTAATGCAGGGATCAAGGGGTTAAAGCAGGCTGTCAGCAGGTTATAGAACGCCTCCTCGCTGACTGTCACTTAAGAGCCATCTGAACATGTTTTTTGGGGGGGTAAGGTGGAGATTGTGACATCACCATCCTACCTCTCCACCCTGTCCAATCAGAGAGCACCTTGCATTGAGATTGTGACATCGCCATCCTACCTCTCCACCCCGTCCAATAAGAGAGCACCTTGCATTGAGATTGTGACATCGCCATCCTACCTCTCCACCCCGTCCAATCTGAGAGCACCTTGCATTGAGATTGTGACATCGCCATCCTACCTCTCCACCCCATCCAATCAGAGAGCACCTTGCATTGAGATTGTGACATCGCCATCCTACCTCTCCATCCCCATCCAATCTGAGAGCACCTTGCATTGAGATTGTGACATCGCCATCCTACCTCTCCACCCCGTCCAATCAGAGAGCACCTTGCATTGAGATTGTGACTTCGCCATCCTACCTCTCCACCCCGTCCAATCAGAGAGCACCTTGCATTGAGATTGTGACATCACCATCCTACCTCTCCACCCCGTCCAATCAGAGAGCACTGTGCATTGAGATTGTGACATCACCATCCTACCTCTCCACCCTGTCCAATCTGAGAGCACCTTGCATTGAGATTGTGACATCGCCATCCTACCTCTCCACCCCATCCAATCTGAGAGCACCTTGCATTGAGATTGTGACATCGCCATCCTACCTCTCCACCCCATCCAATCAGAGAGCACCTTGCATTGAGATTGTGACTTCGCCATCCTACCTCTCCACCCCGTCCAATCAGAGAGCACCTTGCATTGAGATTGTGACATCACCATCCTACCTCTCCACCCCGTCCAATCAGAGAGCACTGTGCATTGAGATTGTGACATCACCATCCTACCTCTCCACCTCGTCCAATCAGAGAGCACCTTGCATACCTGGAGAACGATGCAAGGTGTTCAGTGAATGGCCCCTGTGCTGAGCAAGCAGTGGCGGTTACTTTGTAGTAGGGCAGTCGCTTGAGACACTGGACCTGCAAGATAGCGGCAGTCACTACCAGGGGCGGACTGACCATTTGGAAACTTGGGCACTGCCCGAGGGCCCGGGGTCAGTAGGGGGCCCCACGAGATGCCCATGGTACCTTTTTCATAGGCTTTTTTGAGTTTGGGCAAGGACACAGGGGTCCCATGAGTTGTCAGTCCGCCCCTGGTCACTACAGTGATTCTCCGTTTCCACAGCGGTCCCACGGGTATGGCGTATGCATACTTACACAGGTCCAAGCAGGATCCATGTGACCTATGCAATAAAATCCAAGGCAGGCCATACATTATGCAATTTTTTTTTCTTTCAACCACAGGTTGAAGGAAAGAAAATTGTTTGATTCCCCTATCAACACAGTCATTAATGATGGGGGGGGGATCCCTCCCACAGGGCTATTGTGTTCTCCAAAGGGGAGCCCTCCCCAGTAGCAGAATACAATGGTCACTGCTGGCGGCTAAAGGCATCGGCAGTGACTGAGCAAAAAAAAAAAACCTGACAGGCTGACATGTCAATCGATGAACTGACTTCAATCAGCCTGCCCATAGACTAATCAAAATTCAGTTCTGCTGCTGAACCATCCAAATTCTTTCAGCTTCCAGTTCCAGACCTGCTCTGGGGTTCCCTCCCAGGCCACAGAGCAACACCTCTCAGCAATCCATCTTCCTCCCGACTTGCTTACTAGCATGGCTCTGTCATATTTCTGGGCTAGTCTACCACACTGAAAGGGCTTCTTAATTTGGGATTGGTCAGACTCACATGAATATGCAGATCGAGGTCTCCACCGTTCCACCCACTGGCTTCTGGAAGCTTCCATGGATCTCAAGAACAAGGTGGAGGCTACAGAGTCACCCAGCCTGACCTCAAACTGAAATTCAGGCTCACTCGGTACCATGAATCAAAAATAAATTTACCTTACACTAGACCTAGTGGGCGCTACAGTAAAGATTTTTTCGGGTATTTTTTTTCTTTCATTTTGGACCCAATTTATTGGAGCTCCCCTGGGCTTTTCTTTTGATATCCCTTTTAAAAGTTTTATTGCTGGCTATGACCACATTTCCCCTCACATCCTGTCATGGCGATGGCGTGAAATGTCCCCAATGCCTGCCAGGCAGCAGTCTTCCCCCGACAAAGTCTGTAACCCTTACATTGGGTTCTATTTTACTTTGTGAACTTGAATGTGGCTTGTATGTAAATCCTGACATGTATGCAAACCTCGCAACACGGAGCGCAGTATAGCTGGACAGAGAGGCCGCAAATCTCAGTGCATGGAGCCCATTGTTGGGTCATCTCTTCTGCACTGGTCACTGCTTTATTTATTGTATGACAGGTACTCATACAGTACCATCAATTTACGCGGAGCTTTCACATATTTATTACATATTAGTCCCTCCCCCAAGGAGCAAATAATCTAAGGTCCCTAACTCACATTCATACATACACATATTAGGACCAATTTAGACAGGAGCTGATTAACCTCCCCATACGGAAGAAAAATATATTTGAAATGTATTTTAAGAATATTCTTCCCAAATGTATGGACATATATTTGAATTACTACAATTTTGGCCATATTCAATATATTTCAACATATATATATATACTGTATGTTGAAATGCGTTTTTATTACAAAATATATACAAAATATTTTTAAAAATACATTTTCAAATATACTGTATGTCTTTAAAAATATAAATCTACATTTTTGGAATGCATTTTCAAATATATGTAAAAATATATATTAAAATTACTTTTTTATTATGTTAAAAAAAAATCTGAAGAATATATTTAAAAAATAGATATTTATAAAAGTACTTATTTTTTAAATACGTATATTCTTCTGATTTTTTTTACATAATAAAAAAGTCATTTTTACATATACTTTGTAAATGCTTTTCAAAAATGTAGATTTATATCTTTAAAGACATACAATATATTTGAAAATGTATGTTCCTATACATCGTTCCTATATTTTGTAATAAAAACGCATTTCAACTTACAGTATATATATATATATATATATATATACATATATATACATTTTAAAAATGTTCTTCCCAAATATATTGCCATATACTTTAAAAACTACAATTTTGTCCATAGTCAATATATTTCAAAATATATTTCAAGAAATAAATAAATAAATATATATTATTATTATACAGGATTTATATAGCGCCAACAGTTTGCTCAGCACTTTACAATATAACGGGAGACAATACAGTTACAATACAGTTCAATACAAGAGGGATAGGAGGGCCCTGATCCTTGGAGCTACAATCTAGGAGGATTATATATATATATATATATATATATATATATATATATATATATATCAGTAATATGGGTGGAGTGCACAACAAAAAATGGACAAAGCCAGACATGGCTTTGTTCATTTTTTTGGATCACCGTTTTGTATGGTGATTTTTCAAGAATAAAAGTTTTTTATGCGCAGCAATCCAATTTTCTTTTTTCTATATGTGGCCTTTGGGAGGGCCTGATAGCTATGCACTGTGATTGATCACCGTTGTGCACTCCACCCATATTACTGATATATATATATATATATATATAAAATTATTATTATTATTATTTATTTATTTATTGAAGTATATTTTGAAATATATTGAATATGGCCAAAATTGTAGTATTTAAAGTATATGGCAATATATTTGGGAAGAATATTTTTAAAATATATTTAAAATATGTTTTTCTTCCATGTGGGTACCAGCATGTCTTTGGAGTGTTGGAGGTAACTGGAGTACCTTGAGGAAACCCACGCAGGCACAGGGAGAACATGCAAACTCCAGGCAGGTGGTGCTATGGTTGGGATGCAAGCCAACGACCTTCGGGCCGCTGGGCAGAAGTGCTGACCACTTAGCCACTGTGCTTTATCAATGTGTTACTGTAGGTAATGGCACACAGCTCGGAGATTTATGGAGTTCACTGAGTTTATGTGAGTTTAGTTTACTTCTCCCGTCATGAAGGAGTCTATGCTGTGTCCTATCAGGAAGCCATCAGGACCTGCAATAGGCGGTTCATACAATGAGACGCATCCTGCGCTTTGATCTGCTGCAGACAGCCACTTGCTTGGCCTCAGTCTTTGAATGGGTCGCTTTACAAAAACCTGCTTTTAGGAAAACGAAGGCCGGCTCTCTTTTATTACCAGCAATAGACATGTAGATACTCACATAGCAATCACTGCGTACTCCACACAACTCGTGGACAGACAGTTCTGATAGGACTGGGTGACTGGCTGTCTTCAGATCCCAGTAGACACTCCAAGACTGATAGATCTTGGGGGAAGAAAAAGTCTATCGGTTGATCTCTTTGGATAGAGGAATACATAGGGCAGCACAATGGTGTAATGGTTAGCCCTTCCGCTTGGCAGTACTAGGGTCGTTGGTTCAGATCCCAGCCACAGCACTACCTGCCTGGAGTTTGTATGTTCTCTCTGTGCTTGTGTGGGTTTCCTTCAGGTACTCCGGTTTCCTCCCACACTCCAAAGACATGCTGGTAGGTTAATTGGCTCCTGTCTAAATTGTCCCTAGTATGTGTATGAATGTGAGTTAGGGACCTTAGATTGTACACCCCTTGAGGGTTAGGGACTGATGTGAATGTACAATATATATGTAAATTGATGGCGCTATATAAGTACCTGAAATAAATAATAACAATCAATAAATTGTAAATAGACACATTCATTTCATTCCCTATTGAAATTCTGATAACATTTTCTTGATTCGTAGAATGAGATGTATCTGAATGTCCGAATTACAATAGTAACCGCCATATTTTTCGCTCCATAAGACGCAATTTCCCCCTCACCCCCAAAAAATGGGGGGGAATGTCTGTGCGTCTTATGGAGCGAATATTGACCAGGACTCCCCCCCTCCCCGCCGCCATGTTAGAATGCACGGCGTCGGGGGAGTTCCAGCTGAAAGAAAAAAGAGAAAAAGTCAGCAGCTACAAAAACTGTAGCTGCTGACTTTTAAAATACAGACACTTACCTGTCCCTCGGTCCTGCGGTGTCCTCACCATGGCTGGTTTCACTGGCCGTCTTCTCTCCCCAGTACCAGGCATCTTCAGTGTGGGCACCCGGCTGTGACAGCTTGCGGCTTCACAGAAGCGCTGCACTCTGTGAATGGCCCCGTAGTCTTCTGGGACTCGTCACGTGTCCCAGAAGACTAAGGGGAAGGAGGGAGGACACCTCCCGCTTCCAATCACCTACACCTAGGCGATCGCAGCAGAAATGGGAGCGGTTACCTGCTCCCCCCCCACTCCCCAAAGGTCTGCAGTCTCTGGTCATCTCCTGTACTATGTCTGCAGTCTCTGGTCATCTCCTGTACTATGTCCGCAGTCTCTGGTCATCTCCTGTACTATGTCCGCAGTCTCTGGTCATCTCCTGTACTATGTCCGCAGTCTCTGGTCATCTCCTGTACTGTGTCCGCAGTCTCTGGTCATCCCCTGTACTGTGTCCGCAGTCTCTGGTCATCTCCTGTAGTATGTCCGCAGTCTCTGGTCATCTCTTGTACTATGCCCGCAGTCTCTGGTCATCTCCTGTACTATGTCCGCAGTCTCTGGTCATCTCCTGTACTATGTCCGCTGTCTCTGGTCATCCCCTGTAGTATGTCCGCAGTCTCTGGTCATCTCCTGTACTGTGTCCGCAGTCTCTGGCCATCTCCTGTACTGTGTTTGCAGTCTCTGGTCATCCCCTGTACTGTGTCCGCAGTCTCCCGCCATCTCCTGTACTGTGTCTGCAGTCTCCGGTCATCTGCTGTACTGTGTCCGCAGTCTACGGTCATCTCCTGTACTATGTCCGCAGTCTCCGGTCATCTCCTGTACTGTGTCCGCAGTCTACGGTCATCTCCTGTACTGTGTCCGCAGTCCCTGGTCATCTCCTGTACTGTGTCCGCAGTCTCTGGTCATCTCCTGTAGTATGTCCGCAGTCTCTGGTCATCTCTTGTACTGTGTCCGCAGTCTCTGGTCATCTCCTGTACTGTGTCCGCAGTCTCTGGTCATCTCCTGTACTGTGTCCGCAGTCTCTGGTCATCTCCTGTACTGTGTCCGCAGTCTCTGGTCATCTCCTGTAGTATGTCCGCAGTCTCTGGTCATCTCCTGTACTATGTCCGCAGTCTCTGGTCATCCCCTGTACTATGTCCGCAGTCTCTGGTCATCTCCTGTAGTATGTCCGCAGTCTCTGGTCATCTCTTGTACTGTGTCCGCAGTCTCTGGTCATCTCCTGTACTGTGTCCGCAGTCTCTGGTCATCTCCTGTACTGTGTCCGCAGTCTCTGGTCATCTCCTGTACTGTGTCCGCAGTCTCTGGTCATCTCATCTCCTGTACTGTGTCCACAGTCTCCGGTCATCTCCTGTACTGTGTCCGCAGTCTCTGGTCATCTCCTGTACTATGTCCGCAGTCTCTGGTCATCTTCTGTACTGTGTCCGCAGTCTCTGGTCATCTCCTGTACTATGTCCGCAGTCTCTGGGCATCCCCTGTACTGTGTCCGCAGTCTCTGGTCATCTCCTGTAGTATGTCCGCAGTCTCTGGTCATCTCCTGTACTATGTTCGCAGTCTCTGGTCATCCTCTGTACTATGTCCGCAGTCTCTGGTCATCTCCTGTACTATGTCCGCAGTCTCTGGTCATCTCCTGTACTGTGTCCGCAGTCTCTGGTCATCTCCTGTAGTATGTCTGCAGTCTCTGGTCATCTCCTGTACTGTGTCCGCAGTCTCTGGTCATCTCCTGTAGTATGTCTGCAGTCTCTGGTCATCTCCTGTACTGTGTCCGCAGTCTCTGGTCATCTCCTGTACTGTGTCCGCAGTCTCTGGTCATCTCCTGTACTATATCCGCAGTCTCTGGTCATCCCCTGTATTATGTCCGCAGTCTCTGGTCATCTGCTGTACTATGTCTGCAGTCCATTGGTTCAGAATATTTTTTTCTTGTTTTCCTCCTCTAAAACCTAGGTGCGTCTTATGGAGCGAAAAAATACAGTAAATTAAAACGACTCCAAAATAACGAAACAAAATTTTGTCTGAAATGCAAATTTAATTAAAAACCGAAATTGAATTAAAAAAGAAATTCGAAATATAAACATATTGCTGACTATTGCTGATTTCCTTCCGAAAATATTTGTATCAATGATAGAATATATCTGTCTTCCCAAATTCAAGAGCTATGCAAAGCAGTGTGCTTACAGTGAAGCACACACACACAGCCAACATAGTGAAACAGCACGCAGTTAACTCTTTGATCGCCCCACATGCTAACCCCTTCCTGCCCAGTGCCATTAGTATGGTGTCAGTGGTTTTTATTAGCACTGATTACTGTATTGGTGTCACTGGGGATGTCAGTGACACCAAGCCAGTTCCCCCCAGTGAATGCCCGCCGCAGTCCCACAGTCCCGCTATAAGTTACTGATTGCTGCCATTACTTGTAGAAAAAAAAAAATTCCAGTACATATACCACCATTTGTAAACGCTATAACTTTCCAATAAATGTACACGTATTGGGACATGTAGCAGAATACATTTTGGCCCAAGTTTATGGCGAAATATGATTTTTAATTTTTTTTTACAGGACATATTTAATAGCACAAAGTAAAAAATACAGTTTTTTTCTCAAAATTGTCGGTCTTTTTTTATTCATAGCACAAAAAATAACAAATGCACAGGCGATCAAATACAACCGGAAAAAAAAAATAGGAAAAAAATACATACATCTCATTTGGGTGCAGCGTTGCATGACCGCTCAATTGTCAGTTAAAATAACGCAGCCCCATATTGCAAAAAATGGCCTGGTCAGGAAGGGGGGTAAATCCTCTGGAGGGCAAGTGGTTAATGCCGACAGTATAGGCATAGGTGATTCGCTACTACTCCTACACCTATTCACTCTGTGGGGAGCCCTACAATGATAGGAAATGGCGTACAGCAATCGTCCTCCTGAATTCAGCAAATGCTTACATTTTTCAGGCCAAACACAGATTTTTGAACGTTCAAAAAAGTTATTTGTCAGAGTGTTTAATCTTCCCATTTCATTCAAAACCCCTAAAAAGTCATCCACACCTGTTACTTGAATGGAATTCTAGATATATTCAACAGGTTTCCTTTGTGCCTAGAACTTGCACTTTAAAATATGTACAATTTGTGAATTTTGAATTTCCTCATCTCTGGGGTTGAAAACGAATGTCAATTTGACCCTACTGTCCATTAGAAAATGTAACGAATGTTCTGAAAATGAAAATTGTCTAACAAAATTCTACTGGTATACTTCCAGCTTTTTTGGTATCTGGAGATGAGCTTTAATTCCCATAAATAACTCATTTATGAAAAATGTGACTATGAGGTATGAAAACAGCTTGAATGACTACTCAGATGATCATATCCTTCATTAAATTTAATTTAGGAAATATAAAAATAGGAAGAGTCAAACGTTTTGTTAAAGGCACCCTTTAATTATTAAATTATTATTATTATTATTTTTTTTTTTAGACAAGACAAGCTGAAGATTCACATGCGAAAACATACAGGTGAGCGTCCCTATCTGTGTATCCACTGCAACGCCAAGTTTGTCCACAACTATGACTTGAAGAACCACATGCGCATCCACACTGGAATCCGGCCCTACCAGTGCGAGTTCTGCTACAAGAGCTTTACCCGATCAGATCACCTCCATCGCCATATCAAGAGACAAAGTTGTCGAATGTCACGGCCCAGGAGAGGAAGGAAGCCTGCAGCTTGGAGAAATTCCAGTTTATTGTTTACACACAACAACCGTGGAGGAGAGGAAGGTTTTATGGTGATGCCTCCAAGTCTGGAGAGCAACAGAGACCATGTTGTGGCTCCTGGGACCATTGGCGTTCCAGGGCCTAGCCAAAAACATCTACTTGAAGAGTCCAGAAACCTCCTGAACTTAACAGACTTGGAAAAACAATACGAGGACTCTCACATGAAGCTACTAGAGAGGGCACGCCTAGACACAGACAGGAATGGAGGACTGTACCCATTTTCTTTGGGGGACAACCTTTCCCCGAGGCAGTTCTTTGATCCTTGGAGTGTGACGTTGAACCATGCTCCCCTTTCTGAGACAAGCAGTTAAGATCAAAGTTGGTTTTATTGTCAATATGGTTGAAGGTGAACTTGTCAACTGCAGAGATTGGAGTTGGCCATCTTGGGGAATGAAACAATTTTCAGCTTGACACCTAGGAATTAGTAACATAAGAGTAGAAGGCTTGGTGGGTTTCGAGTTTTAGGTGGATCTCTCATTTTTGAAGTATCAATTCATCAATCAATGTGAAGCAAATTAGGCATATACTGTACACATAAAAAGTATTGTTTAAAGTGTATGTAAACCCTAACAATGAACTTCTCTTATTTTCCCATTTTTGGTCTGTTAAATTTACAGTTGAAAGGGTTTTGTTCCATCAGTTCCATGAGTGCAAAAAATCGACTGAAAAAAAAATGAGTGCAAAAAAGTGATCGAAAAAAAATTATTGCTAAAAATTGATCCTGCACAAATCTTGTCAGATGGTAACTTCTTTTGCTCTCTACCTATGATGACTGTTATCAGTTACATTGTTCCCAGGGGGGACTGACCATTTGGAAACTCGGGCACTGCCCGAGGGCCCGGGGTCAGTAGGGCTCCCCATGAGATGCCCCTGGTACCTTTTTCATAGGCTTTTTTGAGTTTGGGCAAGGACATAGGGGCCCCATGATCCCCTATTGCCCGGGGGCCCCATGAGTTGTCAGTCCGCCCCTGATTGTTCCAGTTCCTTCTGTGGTCTACAGAACACCTCCACCTTTTACAGTGATTAGGAGAGGCCAGGTGTTTTGCAGTCCAAACATACGTCCTGTTCTAGCATGACAACCATGTGCCTCCACAGGTACAATATGGTAAATGAGCTTTATCTCCCTAGGACAGGAAGTGTGTTACTGGCAGGATCGCCAAGTAACAATAAAGGAACCAAAAGCTTGAAAAAATAAAACTAGTGCAGCCTGCATGTCTAAGGACTGGTAAGCATCAATGCGATATTCTACATTTGACTTATGGGTTTAGATACACTTTAACTACCGGTATGTTGTTTCATCATTTTACCAGTTGTTGAAAGGCCAATGGGAAATGGTCAAATTTTATTGAAAAACTAGTTGTGTGACTACTGCCATCTATAAATGGCTACAGTTGACTAGAAAGATGGTATAAACATGACATGGGACATTCCTCTTACAGACCTCTGTAAAACAAGTCTTCTTCCTAACTCCTTCCTAGCAAAGCCATTTGCTCCCTGCTACATCATTTACAGTACACCTGCCCCAAATCTGCCCTATTCAAGCCGAGCAAATACGCAAACGTATTCAGTGAGAACCGAAGGTTAAAACAAACAGCAGATCCAGAGATTTTGCAGCTTAAAGTGGTTCTAAAGCCCTAAGGTTTTTCACCTTAATGCATTCCATGCATTGGCTCCCGCTGCTGTCAATCAACTGCTGTGCTGACGGAGTGGTGGACAGGGCCAAGTCGCCTGCTCTGTGTCAATGGATGCAGGCAGGGAGGCTCAGGAGAGACCTATTTTGTAAAATATTGACCAAGAAATTTCTATGGAAAAGGTTTTCAAACACATCAGACCTGGTGCCTAGGGAACTGGCTTATAGAATTTCCAAGACTTGGACATAGCTGAAGAGAGGAGTGCATACATTCCTGAATCTACTGATTGTTTTGACATTGGTCTCACTGGAGGAACGCTCTGCTTAGACAATATTCACAATTTAATTGGTTTGAGCACTTCCATTCCTGAAGTTCCTCTGTCATAATTATAATGCTATAGGCCTGGCTTTCACTTCTGCCATGCGTTCACAGTGAGATCATTTGATTCATTCTACAACTTTGGAAGTTAAATTATTTCTATTATACCTGGAAGTTAAATGATTTCTATTATACCAATAAAGTTGCAAGATTTTGGGATACCATAGATCCCTTCTTCAGACTTTGTACATTTTTATGAAAACTAAGAAAAAAAAGCATGGCAGAATTTTCATTTTATTGGTGACCAGAAAGAGTGTTATGGGACAGAGGTATTGAGGATGGATATCCCAAGGTGGACACCAAAATCCCCTACTAAGAGTCAGACTATTTCTGTTTAAAAATGCAAATGTTTCGGAAGAAATAGATCCACTTTCAAAACTTACTATTCGGGATGATATTTCATACCAATGGACGGAGTTCCAAAATTCTATCCACAACTATGGCCATCAAGAGGTTATTATAGGGTGTTTTATCCACTTGACTTTCCCATTTCATCACTGAAATTCCAGAGAGATATGAGATGGGAGATATTTTCAACTCACCTGTACCTAACCGAACGGAAGGTGGTGTCCTTGGACATGCACTCTATGGGAGCTTTCCATCTTTGTCAGATTCCCTCTTTAATTGCAGTAATATTGGTTCAAACCACAATATGGCTTCCTCCTCTGTTTTTGATGAGTCCACTTTAAAGAGTTGGTTGTCCCAAAGGTGACTTTTCAGTTTTTTAGTAGAATCTGGGGAGCGATTAAATCAACTGAATAGTTGTCCCGCACTTATGTAGTGTTCCCAAACCTGGACACCTTTCCCCAAAACTGCAAGGATGTCCCATTCTCCATGTATAAGTATGTGGATGGCTCTACCCTTCCTATGCAGTGATGAGGGGGTACCAACCTTGCTGTTGGGTTTCTCTTTGTTTTATATCATGAAGAATGCAAGGAGTGCCAAACAGTCTTAGGACTAAGATTTAAAAGTGGTTGGAGTTGAGCACCATCCTCCATATACAATTATGAGGATTGTCCTATCCTTCCTATGCAATGATGAGGGGGTACCAACCTTGCTGTTGGGTTTCTCTTTGTTTTATATCATGGTGAATGCAAGGAGTGCCAAACAAGTCTTAGGACAAAAATTTAAAATTGGTTGGAGTTGGGAACCACCCTCTATATACAATTATGAGGATGGTCCTTCCCTTCCCATGCAATGATGAGGGGGTACCAACCTTGCTGTTGGGTTTCTCCTTGTTTGATATCATGATGAATGCAAGGAGTGCCAAACACGTCTTAGGACTAAGATTTAAAAATGGTTGGAGTTGGGAACCACCCTCCATATACAATTATGAGGATGGTCCTACCCTTCCACTGCAATGATGAGGGGGTACCAACCTTGCTGTTGGGTTTCTCCTTGTTTCATATCATGATGAATGCAAGGAGTGCCAAACAAGTCTTAGGACTAAGATTTAAAAATGGTTGGAGTTGGGAACCACCCTCCATATACAATTATGAGGAAGACCCTACCCTTCCTATGCAATAATAAAGGAGTACCAACCTTGCTGTTGAGTTTCTTATTGTTTTATAACATGGAGAATGCAAGGTGTGGCAAGCTAGTTTTAGGACTAAGATTTAAAAGTGGTTGGAGCTGGGAACCACAATAGGAGGATCTTAAAGAGTTTCTAAACCTAAAACCAAAAATATAATATATTGCCACTTACAAGTCCATAGGTGTGGTGGCAGTTTTTATTTTTCAGCACATTTCAGAAAGTACAGAACATACCTGTTTATGTTGCTAGTTATTTCTACCGTGTTTCTTCTTATGAACTGAAAAAAGCACAATGAATCTTATTTTTTTTATGTAAATTACTAATCCCATCATTCCTCCATGCAATGGAGATGAACAAAGGCAGACATGTTTGAAGCCCAACCTGTGTGACAACTATGGCTGTCTCTATATACACAGTGCAGGAGTGAGTATAGCCACGCAGGGACAGGAAGTGTGTAACTGGCAGGATAACCAGGTATAAATTAAGGGAAGAAGGCTTAAAAAAAAAAAAAGAAAACTAATGCATCCACCACATCTAAGGCCTGGTAAGATGCAATGTATTACATTATTGTTTTGGGGTTTCTACATGCTTTAAATCCAGTGTTTACATAGCATACACTACCTATAACTGAAATGTCACTTTGGGATGGACCAGCCCCTAAAAATTTGACTTCAATGTCTATAAATTTTGTATCTTAGATTTAGAAAATTGTACAGTTATATGCAGTTGCAGACTCATTCCAAAGAATTGCACTTACACGCAGAACACACACAGACGCATACATATATATGAATATGCCCTAGGTATATATGTATGTGGTCAGTTGATTCCAATCCATTGATGCATGTGAAATTTCTGTACTAATCCGCATTTACTTTTTAACTAGGGAAGACCTGGGGTTGTACGGAAAGCACTCTGGAAAAAAATGGTATTTTAATTTTATAAGCCTAATTAAATCATGTCTGCTCTCGAGGTTTGGAGGGGGGGGCGGTTTTAAATAATCTGACATGGCAGTGGTATCCTCTGTAAGCAGTGGATGATCAGTAGCCTACGCAAAGGACCTTGAAAATTCTTCAAAGAGAACCTGTCACCAGACCATTCAACAGCAATCTTCTCTTAAGATTATATTACCGTTTATTGTAGTTTATGCCGGTTATTTACCTGTAAAAGCATCCCTCGTGTACACATCCAAAAAGCCATGACACTGCTTTTGGGTGTCACCATCTTGGATGTGATGTCAACAGCCCCAGCAGACTCACAGATGTCACTTTGCTGGGCGCCAATGGTAAAAAATATCCCATACATTGGTGGTTAGTGGAAAGAATGTCCCTTACATTAGTGATCAGTGGGCAAAATGCCTCTTACATTGGTGGTCAGTGGGAAGGATCTCCCTTACATTAGTGGTGGAAAAAAATTTCCCTGACATTGGGGATAAATGGGAAAGAATTCCCTTTACATTGGTGGTCATTGGGAAATATATCCCCTTACAATGGCGGTCAGTGGGAAGAATATTCCTTACAGTGGTGGTCAGTGGGAAAAATATCCCCTTACATTGGTGGTCAGTGGGAATAATACTCCTTACATTGGACAATGGTAAGAATGCTCCCTATATTGCTGGCCAGTGGGAAAAATACTCCTTACATTGGTGGCCATCAGGAAGAGTGTTCCTTACATTGGTGGTCAGTGGGAAGAGTATCCTCTTATATTGGTAGTCAGTGGGAAGAAGGCCCCTTACATTGGTGATCAGTGGGAACAATTCTCCTAACTTTTGTGATCAGTGGGAAGAATGCTCCTTATATTGGTGATCAGTGGGAAGAATGCTCCTTACATTGCTGGCCAATGGGAAGAATGTCCCCTTATATTGGCAGTCAGTGGGAAGAATGCTCCTTACATTGATGGTCAGTGGAAAGAATACTCCTTACATTGGTGGTCAGTGGGAATAATGTCCCCTTATATTAGTAGTCAGGGGGGAGAATGTTCCTTACATTGGTGATCAGGGGGAAGAATGCTCCTTACATTGGTGATCAGGGGGAAGAATGCTCCTTACATTGGTGGTCAATGGGAAGAATGTCCCCTTATATTGGTAGTCAGGGGGAAGAATGCTCCTTACATTGGTGATCAGGGGGAAGAATGCTCCTTACATTGGTGGTCAGTGGGAAGAATGTCCCCTGATATTGGTAGTCAGTGGGAAGAATGTTCCGTATATCGGTGGTCAGTGGGAAGAATGTCCCCTTATATTGGTAGTCAGTGGGTCGAATGTTCCTTACATTGGTGATTAAGGGGAAGAATGCTCCTTACATTGGTGATGAGTGGGAAGAATGTCCTTTACTTTGGTGGTCATTGGGAAAAATGTCCTGTACATTTGTGGCCAGAATACCACACTTACAGACAACTAAAAAAGATTATTGGGTCATGTAGTTGGCTCTGCCAAGTGGCATTGGTCCCATAGCTATGGCGGCACCATCAAATGTGAGGTCAACCAGCCATGGTTAAAGGAACCCCTAGCAACTTGTGAAGGAACCCTAGTGTCCCACAAAACTCTGGTTGAGAGTGGCTGCTGTATAGTATTCCCCTTCACTCCCCTCTGACAGCTCAAAAAATGTTTAGGCAAGTAAGGGACACTCCCAGAGAAGGAGAGGGCTATGACGTGCAATGAGGGAGGTGGCTGTGCTAGGGAATTAACTATTTCTAGAGTAGTTAAAGGCAGGATACAAGTGAACAAAAATTGACTAGACAGGAACTAAGGAGAATTCCCCTCACTTCCCATTCTGTCTGACCCGTCAAATAGAGAGGATGTCAGGAGAAATCTCCCAAATGTTGACACAGGCAGCCATGAAAATCCAACCCCCCCCCCCCAGCACTGCCAAGGCCAATCACAGGCTGTTATGCTGACCTACTGGATTTGATCCTTTCTCAGTCAATGACCCAAAATAGGTCTGAAGTTCCAGAAGTTGTCCTTATCTACATACTTGGTCCCACCAGTGTCTAAGAGGATCAGCATGACTGCCAACTAGAATTTGTGAGAATGGAGATCCTCCATGTTTCTGTTCCGTTTCTTTCAAAGGGGGCTGCAGAAGTCTCTAGTCTGGAGAGTTTCCACTAATCCACCACCGTCCAGTCCAAGGTACTGGCAATAATGGATATTGCCAGAGGAGGGGAGTGGCCAGGGATCAAGCCATTCCCTTATTACCCAACACCACAGTACTAAGGGTCTTCTGTATCCAATCCGGAGTGGGCTACACGCACATAGTTTACAGCTTTACATCTGAACTACACAAGGGTATTTCCTGTGCTTTACGGTACGCTGGTCTTTCATTAAAGGAGAACTCCAGAAAAGCACAACGATCAGACTGTTTTTTGGAGTCACTGTCTTGAAGAAAATACACTGCTCTATATTTCGGTCCTGTAACAAGACAAGAAGGTTCTGGCTGGCAGCAGTTCGCTTGATTAGAAGTAGACTGGGAGGAACAGCTGAGCATGTAGTCTGATCTCCACAATGGATCCTCTTACACACTGTGCAACTCAAGTCTACAAAAATGTTAAAGGAGAGTCCCCCAAAAATGCAAAAAGCGATCTTCTGCGTTGTGTGAAAACGTAGTCCAGTATAGAATACAATATATTTGGCATCCATGCAACTTTCCAGATTAACCTGTTGATTGGTTAGCTGTCATTTTGGGTGAAAGGGGACGTGATTTTTTTCTCAGAGAATAGGTGCAAGTACTTCCCCCTTCTGAGTCACCCCTTGTCTCCTCCCCCTACCCACCTCCAAGCATGATCCCCAATAGCCAGCAACAATAGACCCTTCCTAGCAACAATAGATCCCCTAAGCAATAATAGGCCCCCTTAGCAACAACAGATTCCCCCTCCAGCAACAATAGATCCCCTCTTGCAACAATATACCCCCTCCAGCAACAATAGATCCCCCACCAGCAACAATGCACCCCCTAGCAACAATATATCCCCCTCCAGCAGCAATAGACCCCTCTAGCAACAATAGATCCCCTCCAGCAACAATACACCCCCCTCCAGCAACAATTGACACCCTCCAGCAACAATAGACCCCCTCCAGCAACAAGTCCCCCCTCCAGCAACAATAGATCCCCCTTTAGCAACAATAAATCCCCCACCAGCAACAATAGACCATCCCAGCAACAACAGACCCCCTGCAAAAAATACCTTCTAGGTTGGTGTGTATGTGGGGAGTGCATGTGATCAGTCCAGGGCCAATCAGCACTGTCCAGACAGATGGTCAGGGGTTATGCAGCCTCATAGGACAATCAGGGGAGAATGAAAACTCCTCCTACAAGCTTTAACCAGTGCTCGGCCGGACACTGATAGAAGTCACAAAACTGCTATGTACTGCTAATGAGAAAAGGTATTAAGCATTATGTTTACTAAAAAAAAAATGCATTTCCATATTGTGTATACTGTGGGAGACCGGATATAGTGAATGCTGAGTCCGAGGAGACCAGATATAGTGAATGCAGGGTCCAGGGAGACCAGATATAGTGAATGCAGGGTCCGGGGAGACCAGATATAGTGAATGCAGGGTCCAGGGAGACCAGATATAGTGAATGCAGGGTCTGGGGAGACCGAATATAGTGAATGCAGGGTCCAGGGAGACCGGATATAGTGAATGCAGGGTCCTGGGAGAACGGATATAGTGAACGCAGGGTCCGGGGAGACCAGATATAGTGAATGCAAGGTCCGGGAGAGCAGATATAGTGAATGCAGGGTCCGGGGAGACCAGATATAGTGAATGCAGGGTCCGGGGAGACCAGATATAGTGAATGCAGGGTCCGGGGAGAGCGGATATAGTGAATGCAGGGTCTGGGGAGACCAGATATAGTGAATGCAAGGTCCGGGGAGAGCAGATATAGTGAATGCAGGGTCCGGAGAGACCAGATATAGTGAATGTAGGGTCCGGGGAGATCAGATATAGTGAATGCAGGGTCCGGGGAGAGCAGATATAGTGAATGCAGGGTCCGGGGAGACCAGATATAGTGAATTAAGGGTTAAGGGAATTAAGGGTTCTGGGAGAGTGGATATAGTGAATGCAGGGTCTGGGGAGACCGGATATAGTGAATGCAAGGTCCGGGAAGAGCAGATAAAGTGAGTGCAGGGTTCGGGGAGACCGGATATAGTGAATGCAGGGTCCGGGAGAGCAGATATAGTGAGTGCTGGGTCCTGGGAGACCGGATATAGTGAATGCAGGGTCCAGGGAGACCAGATATAGTGAATGCGGGGTCCTGGGAGACTGGATATAATGAATGCAGGGTCCGGGAGAGCAGATATAGTGAATGCAGGGTCCGGGGAGACCGGATATAGTGAATGCAGGGTCCGGGGAGCCCGGATATAGTGAATGCAGGGTCCGGGGAGCCCGGATATAGTGAATGCGGGGTCCGGGGAGAGCGGATATAGTGAATGCAGGGTCCGGGGTTTAGTAACACTTTAACTGAGGGGTCATTTGATGACAGCACTCCGGCATCAGAAAGAGAAATAAAAGGCAATCTTACTCTACCTACCAGGATATATTGGCCCAGCTGCTGTACATAAACCTGGTGTAACCTAAATACAGAGTTTATTCTTGATCTTTTTTTTTTTTTTTAGCAATCTGGAGTTCTCCTTTAAGCCTGATTGTGTACATACTTCAATGGTGATCCTCTGTTTTTTCTGTGCATATGTTTTAAGTACGACCAACATATCCAAAGATTGCAGTTATTGTATGATGTACCAGAACTTGAAATGATGTATGAATTGTCCAAATTATTTTTCTATTTATAATAATTTTTATGTGTTGATGTATAAAAAAAATCGAAATAAACAGGTTTGCTTTAACAAATGACTGATATTATTACAGGTCAGGAATGTTGGGCGCACAATATTGTTGAGTGTGTTTTCCAATCGTACCCCAGGTTCACACCTAAGCGTTTTCCGCTGCGTTTTGCAAAAATGCACAGCAGTCCATTTAACATGATTTCCTATGGGACAGGTTCACATCTCAGCGTTTTCACCCAGTGCATTTTTTGGAACAGGTCAGCGACTTTTTTTAAATGCAAAATGTTGCATTTTGGGTCCTATAGACTTCAACGGAGATGCTGCAGAAAAGCATGTACTGTGGCTTTGATGCGTTTTGCATTTTATTCTGCCTAGCAACAAGTTGAAAAAAGAAAAAAGCCCACAAAAACGCAAGACGCATAAAAAACACATGCAAAAACGCAAAATGCACTGCAGAAACGGATCAAACGCAAACTGCATAGGTGTGAACCTAGCCTTAAAGTGGATTTATGCTTCAGCCCGGGTTCACATATGTACAGTGCGGTATATCGCATGTGATTTGTACAGGAACCGCACTGCATTCCTGTGCAAATCACATGCGATTTGTGTGCGTTGCGATTCGAGCTGTACATTTTGTATGACTCTAATCACACCGCACACGCACCAAAAAGATGCAAGACCCTTTTTTGGGTCCGCACTAGAATTGGATCACATGGGTATTCACACCTATGTGATCCGATTCTGCACATCGCACTTAGTTTTGCAGACCGCTTTCGGGGTGTTGTTAACTCAACATACACACCCGCAGTGGTTTGCATGAACGGGGTGTGATTCTGATGTGGTGCGGAATTCGCACAGAAAATGCTGCAAATTCTTCACCGCATCAGTGTGAAACCGGGCTGAATGTTAATACATTATATTGCCAAAAGTATTGGGCCAGTCCTCCAAATCATGTGATTCAGGTGTTCCAATCACCTCCATGGCCACAGATGTATAAAATCATCCCCAAGGCATGCAGACTGATTCTACAAACATTTGTGAAAGAATGGGTCGCTCTCAGGAGCTCAGTGACTCCAAGCGTGGTCCCGTGATAGGTGGTCACCTGTGCAATAAGTCCATCCGTGACATTTCCTGGCTACTAAATATTCCACGCTCAACTGTTAGTGGGATTATAACAAAGTGGAAGCAACTGGGAACAACAGCAACTCAGCCACCAAGTGGTAGGCCACGTCACATGACAGAGCGGGGTCAGCGCATGCTGAAGCGCACAGTGCGCAGAAGTCGCCAACTGTCTGCAGAGTCAATAGCTAAAGACCTCCAAACTTGGTGTGGTCTTCAGATTAGCACAACAACAGGGCATAGAGAGCTTCATGGAATAGGTTTCTATGGCCGAGCAGCTGCATCCAAGCCTTACATCACCAAGTGCAATGCAAAGCATCAGATGCCGTGGCGTAAAGCACGCCGCCACTGGACTCTAGAGCAGTGGAGATGTGTTCTCTGGAGTGACCAATCACGCTTCTCTGTCTGGCAATCCGATGGACGTGTCTGTGTTTGGTTGTTGCCAGGAGAACGGTACTTGCCTGACTGCATTGTGCCAAATGTAACGTTTGGTGGAGGGGGGATTATGGTGTGGGGTTGTTTTTCTGGGGTTGGGCTTGGCCCCCTAGTTCCAGTGAAGGGAACTCTTAAGGCGTCAGCAAATCAGGACATTTTGGATAATTTCATGATTCCTGCAAAAAGGAAGGATTGGCTACGTAGAGGTAAACTCTGATTGTATGACATATGGGGGGTTATTTACTAAAGCCAGAGAGTGCAAATTCTGGTGCAGCTCTGCATAGAAACCAATCAGCTTTCAGGTTTTATTGTCAAAGCTTAACTAAACAAGCTGAAGTTAGAAGCTGATTGGCCGCCATGCACAGCTGCACCAGATTTTGCACGTTTTAAGCAGGCCATATATGAATCGAAATCCAAATGATTTTTCGATCAAAACTTGAAAACATTGATCGTTCTGTAATCCGATGGTGCCACCAATGATTTGGAAAATCGGTAGTTTTTCACCAATTTTCCAGCATGCCCAATAAACGGAATGGGGAGGAACCACGAAAATTGACCTGTGCCATTTCCCCACTGACAGAGCGAAAATCGGTCGATTATTATTAGGTCCCATGTATGGCCGGCCTTAGTAAATAACCCCCATAGTTTGCTAAGATGTATCTTAAACAATTGCCACACTTTTTTTAAATGAAATACTTGTTTCCATCTTTCCTTCATTCTTCATGCTGCTGATCTCCTGCTGCCTCTTTGCTGCCACTTTCTGTCTACATTCATTTCAGCGATGGCTGCATGGCATTTCTCAGGGTGACTTTCCTGATGGCAACAGCAGTGGACCTGTTGTAAGTTTACATTGGATGAGTGGGGCAAAAAAAATGAATGTATACAGTCATACCCTGTGCTGCTCAAATGTAAATATTGATTGAAAACAGAAAATACTACATCTGGCCTTTAGATGGCGCTAATTATCATAGGAATTTCCTTCAATGTTTAGCTCCATCTAGTGACTAAATGCAGTATTTTCCAGCCTATTCACATCCATTTTCTGCCCCAATTACATAGATGTACAGGGCATTAACTGGGTACGCAAGTTATGAATCAACCATCATTGACAAAATCTTGTCTTAGGGCCAGTGCACACTACACCGCGTTCCAAATTATTATGCAAATTTTATTTAAGTGTCACAAAGATTAAATATTTTGTTTTTCAGTGTAACTCATGGATGGCATTGTGTGTCAGGGCTCTTTTGATCACTGAAAACAATCTCGGACACCTGTGATAATTAGATTGGCCGGTGAGCCCAATTTAAGGAAAAACTACTAAAGGAGGGAGTTCCACATTATTAAGCAGAACACCATTTTCAAGCAATATGGGGAAGAAAAAGGATCTCTCTGCTGCTGAAAAGAGTGAAATAGTTCGATGCCTTGGACGAGGTATGAAAACATTTGATATTTCATGAAAACTTAAGCGTAATCATCGCACTATTAGGAGATTTGTGGCTGATTCAGAGCACAGACGGGTTGGTGCAGATAAAGGCACATTGAGGAAGATTTCTGCCAGATCCATGCATCGGATCAAGAGAGCAGCTGCTAAAATACCATTACATAGCAGCAAACAGATATTTGAAGCTGCTGGTGCCTCTGGAGTCCCACGGACATCAAGGTGTAGAGTCCTCCAGAGTCTTGCAACTGTGCATAAACCTTCTATTCGGCCACCAATAACCAATGCTCACAAGCAGAAACGGCTGCATTGGGCAGAAAAATACATGAAGACTAATTTTCAAAAAGTCCTGATCACTGATGAGGGCCGTGCAACCCTGGATGGTCCAGATGGATGGAGTAGTGGATGGTTGGTGGACGGCCACCCTGTTCAAACAAGGCTGCGACGTCAGCAAGGTGGTGGTGGAGTCATGTTTTGGGCCGGAATCATGGGAACAGAGCTGGTCGGCCCCTTTAGGGTCCCCGAAGGTGTAAAGATGACCTCTGCAAAGTATGTGGAGTTTATGACTGACCACTTTCTTCCCTGGTACAGAAGGAAGAACTAGGCTTTCCATAATAAAATCATCTTCATGCATGACAATGCACCATCTCATGCTGCAAAGAATACCTCTGCATCAATGGCTGCTATGGGGATAAAAGGAGAGAAAGTCATGGTGTGGCCTCCATCCTCCCCTGACCTCAGTCCTATTGAGAACCTTTGGAGCATCCTCAAGCAAAAGATCTATGAGGGTGGGAGGCAGTTTACATCCAAACAGCAGCTCTGGGAGGCTATCCTGACATCTTGCAAACAAATTCAAGCAGAAACTGTCCAAAAACTCACAAGTTCAATGGATGCAAGACTTGTGAAGCTGCTATCAAACAAGGGCTCCTATGTTACAATGTAACGTGACCTGTTCAAATGTTTAAAAAGGTAAAATGTTGTTAAAAGTTTGATTGAAATAGCTTTTGATTTTAGTAAATATGCTGCAAACACAACAAATGACAATTTTCAGTTCTTTACAACCTATAAAGTGTTCTGAAACTTCCTGTGCGGAATAATTTGGAACAAAAATCCTGTTATCATTAGGAGGTTTGTTCAATAAAATGTGAATTGTACTCTTAATAGTTGATAACATGAGAATTATGCCGACTGTTATTTACATCAATTATTTAGGGAAATGAGAAAAATATCATTTGCATAATAATTTGGAACTCGGTGTATAGAAACAGATGTGTTTTTCCATGTGCGTTTTTTACGTGTTTCAGTGCATTTTTGAAACGTTCCAGTGTGTTTTTTATGCATTCCAGTTCATTTTTTACCCTCTCTTTTTTTTCTTCAAATTAACCACTTCCAGTCCGGACACTTTTACCCCCTTCCTGTCCAGGCCAATTTTCAGCTTTCAGCGCTATCACACTTTGGCAATTGTGCGGTCATGCAACACTGTACCCATATGAATTTATTTAGCATTTTTTTGAGACAGATAAAGCTTTATTTTGGTGGTATTTATTCACCACTGGGATTTTTATTTTTTTTGCTATGTAAATGAAAAAGTCCAAAAATTTTGAAAATTTCATCATAAATCTTGGCCAAAATGTATTCCGTTATCTTTTAGTAAAAAAAAAATAACCCAAATTAGTTTATAACCAAAAATTATAATTTTAAAATATTTTTTTTTACATTTTTATTTTATTTTTTATATTAATATTAATGTTTTTTTTTTTACATACTGTCACCCTAGCAGTACAGTGTCACCATGGTGACACTGTACTACTTGTGGGGGGTGATGAAGATTTTTTTTTTATATTTTACACTGATTGCTTTTACTCCCTTAAAGCCTGTAAAAGCAATAATTTCTCCTTCTCTCTGGCTGCATTCTTGCTGCCATTGAGAACTACTATGTGAGCTGTGATTGGTCACAGCTTGTCACATGGTACAAGGCTGTTGTGAATAGCCTTGTACCATGTGACCTCAGTGATCACTTACAGATTTCACACATAATAAGCAATGATGTCAGAAGTGACATCTTGCTTACTACTCTTCATGTGATCACTGATTGGCCAATCAGTAAACACATGATCGGGACCTCGCCTGATGATCGGTGTTCCACTGTGACCGGAGGACACAGCGGGCACCGGATTGCGGTGCTGCACGCTCCCAGGAAGCGCGCACAAGCAGGGAGCAGGGAGGACGTTTATAAACGGCCACACGTCCCTGCAGTGCACACCGTCCAGCCAGACGGGAGGTGGTTAAATAGGGACATGTGTGTTCCAGTGTGTTCTGATGCGTTTTGGTGAGTTCCGGTATGTTTTTGATGCGTTTTAACACGTTCCAGTGCACTTCTGTGGAGAAAAAAATGCAGCCAGTTCTACTTTTTTTTCTGCATCCGGAACACACTGGAACATCCGGAACATCCGGAACATCACTGCAAGCACTGATGTGAACTATGACACTGACAACCATACCACCTACTTTCTGTGCGTTTTGGATGCAGAAAAAAAGCAACTGAAACGCATGGAGTGTGAACCGGCCCTTAAAGTGTTACTAAACCCACAACAGTACAATCAGTCTGTAGATGCAGTAAAGCATGCTTGTTATACTCACTGTGGAACCTAAGGGGTTAATCATCTGCATTGTGTTAAAAGGCTGTTTGATCCTGTCTTCTCTGATCCTCCCCTTCTTCCAGTGTCCCCTCTTATCTTCTGATAAGACATATTGTGAGTAGTCACTCTGTACATGCTCAGTTTGGTGTATATTGCTAGAGAGTTTTTTTTTTTTTCTTGGGAGTGTGCACGTGATCAGAACAGGGCCAATCAGCAATGTCCAGACAGAGGTCAGGTGTTCTGCATCCTCCTAGAGCAGAAAGAAAACTCCTCCTACAAGCTTCAACCAGTACTCTGTTGAACACTGATAGAAGTCACAAGATGGCTCTAACTGCTGATGAGAAAAGGTATTTAGCAGTTTATATTTACTAAAATAATTGCATTTCCATGTTCTGTGTACTGTGGGAGACCGGATATAGTGAATGCAGGGTCCTGGGAGACCAGATATAGTGAATGCAGGGTCCGGGGAGAGCGGATATTGTGAATGCGGGGTCCGGGGAGAGCGGATATAGTGAATGCAGGGTCCGGGGAGAGCAGATATAGTGAATGCAGGGTCCGGGGAGAGCAGATATAGTGAATGCAGGGTCCGGGGAGACCAGATATAGTGAATGCGGGGTCCGGGGAGAGCGAATATAGTGAATGCAGGGTCCGGGGAGAGCAGATATATTGAATGCAGGGTCCGGGGAGACTGGATATAGTGAATGCAGGGTCCGGGGAGACTGGATATAGTGAATACAGGGTCCGGGGAGACCGGATATTGTGAATGCAGGGTCCAGGGAGAGTGGATATAGTGAATGCAGGGTCCGAGGAGAGTGGATATAGTGAATGCAGGGTCCGGGGAGACCAGATATAGTGAATGCGGGATCCGGTGTCAGTGGGAGGAATAGTTTTCCATCATTTGTGTCAGTGGGGAGAATATTGTCCTATAGGTGTCATTTGAGGCATGGTGCCCCATCATTGGTGTCAGCGGGAGGAATGGTTCCCCATCATTGGAAAGAGCAGGGCCCTCGATCCCCTCATGTTTTGCATTGTATTGGTATTGTTCTGTCACATGTTCTGTCCCCCTCTGTAATGTACAGCGCTGAGCGAACTATTGGCGCTTTATAAATACTGTATAATAATAATAATAATTGGTGTCAGGGGGAGGAATGGTGCCCCATCATTGGTGTCAGTGGGAGGAATGGTGCCCCATCATTGGTGTCAGTGGGAGGAATGGTGCCCCGTCATTGGTGTCGGCGGGAGGAATGGTGCCCCGTCATTGGTGCCAGCGGGAGGAATGGTGCCCCGTCATTGGTGTCAGCGGGAGGAATGGTGCCCCGTCATTGGTGTCAGCGGGAGGAATGGTGCCCCGTCATTGGTGTCAGTGGGAGGAATGGTGCCCCATCATTGGTGTCATTGGGAGGAATAGTGCCCCATCATTGGTGTCAGCGAGAGGAATGGTGCCCCATCATTGGTGTCAGTCATTGGTGTCAGCGGGAGGAATGGTGCCCCATCATTGGTGTCAGTCATTGGTGTCAGCGGGAGGAATGGTGCCCCATCATTGGTGTCAGTGGGAGGAATGGTGCCCCGTCATTGGTGTATATTGTAGGGCAATAAATACAAGTACTATGGAATGTTCCACAGGCAGTACAACAGATTTCCATCCAGGCCCGAGCCCCATGGATGAACACAAAGCGTGTGGTAGCTGGAGTGACAAATGGCTCCTCTGATTGGAGACTGACAACTATGGTCAGGACATTGGCTGCATCAAGACAGGTTATCTTTAAGAGCTCAGGCCTACAATATCTGCGCATGCGCAGAACATTTCCCCTCCATCTGTCAGTCACTCACACTCTACAGGCACAACTCTGGCAGCAAGAAGTAGGCGTGGTGTTCTTTGATTGACATCTTATTTCAAAGCAGTGCCTTGTTCGTCACTCTCATTGTCTTTCCCAGAGTCACACACGCCCCTAAAAACTCCTACTGCGTGGGAGGAGCTCAGCCCTAACCCGTTCCTCCCACGTCTATCGCCTTGACGCCGCAGCGAAAGGGAGCGGATCTGTCATGACTGATTGACAATCCAGCCAATAGTCTTACTGAACTAGACAGCCTTCACCAATAGGTTTATCGCTCGCAAATCAGTGGGGAGGGACCTCGATGTTGACAGCTGAGCTGGCAAATCAAATTCCCAGTTTAGTCTGTGAGCGAGAGAATGAAGTGCCTTGACGTAGGCCGGACAAAAAAGGGGCGGTGCCATCGAGATCGACAGCCGCCACGACCAATCATTTTTACAGGCTTCTTTCCACCAGCGAATTCGATCGAAGCGGTTAGATTGACAGCTGCGAGGCCCAACCAAGTTCCCGGCTGGGTTTCTGGGCGCCAATCGGGCGCTGCGGCTGAGGCGGCGGGGCGGAGCTGCGGGCCGTGGCGAGGTTTGCGTGCGCGGCGGGGGTCTGTGAGGAGATTTGTGCGGCGGCGGTGAAGAACAATAATAATAATAAATAGAGAGGGGAGAGATCGCCGCCCGGCGCCGGTGAGCGGGGTTCTCCCCACCCTCCAGGTGGAAGCGGGGCCGTCGTAGCGTCTTCTCCCCCCTCCACCGTCTCCAAGGCCTCTCCGGGCCTGCAGAGGGGGAGAAAGGGTGAGCGGAGGCCGCACCTCAGAGAGCCCCGGGGACAGCGCCGGATCCTGGGTGTCCAGCTTCCCTCATACAGGTAATCCAGGGCCGCCTCCCCGGCCTGCGGGGCCCAGCACAGCCTCAGGGATGGGGGGAGGGGGACTACAGGTCCCAGCATGCTCTGTGACTGGGGGAGGGCCTGCTGGGAGATAATAAGGGGAGGGGGGTCACTACTGTCTGGGTGTGATAATAATCCCCCCCCCCCCGCCTCTGTTTACATTCTGCATCTCCCCTCCCCCACCCCTCACTGCCAGGACCACTGCAGGCCTCAGATTGGATTACACAGCAGGAGCACCCACCAATCACATCCTGTATACCTTCTACAGACGATTGTCAGCTCTTCTGCCCAGAGGAGTCCCACCAATCACATCCTGTATACCATCTACAGATGATAGTCAGCTCTTCTGCCCAGAGGAGTCCCACCAATCACATCCTGTATACCTTCTACAGATGATTGTCAGCTCTTCTGCCCAGAGGAGTCCCACCAATCACATCCTGTATACCATCTACAGAGGATTGTCAGCTCTTCTGCCCAGAGTAGTCCTGCCATTCATATCACATCCTGTATACCTTCTACAGATGATAGTCAGCTCTTCTGCCCAGAGGAGTCTCACCAATCACATCACATCCTGTATACCTTCTACAGATGATTGTCAGCTCTTCTGCCCAGAGGAGTCCCACCAATCACATCCTGTATACCATCTACAGATGATTGTCAGCTCTTCTGCTCAGAGGAGTCTCACCAATCACATCCTGTATACCTTCTACAGACGATTGTCAGCTCTTCTGCCCAGAGGAGTCCCACCAATCACATCACATCCTGTATACCTTCTACAGATGATTGTCAGCTCTTCTGCCCAGAGGAGTCCCACCAATCACATCACATCCTGTATACCATCTACAGATGATTGTCAGCTCTTCTGCTCAGAGGAGTCTCACCAATCACATCCTGTATACCTTCTACAGATGATTGTCAGCTCTTCTGCTCAGAGGAGTCTCACCAATCACATCACATCCTGTATACCTTCTACAGATGATTGTCAGCTCTTCTGCCCAGAGGAGTCCCGCCAATCACTTCCTGTATACCATCTACAGATGATTGTCAGCTCTTCTGCCCAGAGGAGTCCCACCAATCACATCACATCCTGTATACATTCTACAGATGATTGTCAGCTCTTCTGCCCAGAGGAGTCCCACCAATCACATCCTGTATACCATCTACAGATTGTCAGCTCTTCTGCCCAGAGGAGTTCCACCAATCACATCCTGTATACCATCTACAGATTGTCAGCTCTTCTGCCCAGAGGAGTCTCACCAATCACATCCTGTATACCATCTACAGATTGTCAGCTCTTCTGCCCAGAGGAGTCTCACCAATCACATCCTGTATACCATCTACAGATTGTCAGCTCTTCTGCCCAGAGGAGTCTCACCAATCACATCCTGTATACCTTTTACAGATGATTGTCAGCTCTTCTGCCCAGAGGAGTCCCACCAATCACATCCTGTATACCATCTACAGATGATTGTCAGCTCTTCTGCCCAGAGTAGTCCTGCCATTCATATCACATCCTGTATACCTTCTACAGATGATTGTCAGCTCTTCTGCCCAGAGGAGTCCCACCATCATCCTGTATACCTTCTACAGATGATTGTCAGCTCTTCTGCCTAGGGAAGTCCCACCAATCACATCCTGTATACCATCTACAGATGATTGTCAGCTCTTCTGCCCAGAGGAGTCCCACCAATCACATCTTGTATACCATCTACAGATGATAGTCAGCTCTTCTGCCCAGAGGAGTCCCACCATCATTCCATCTACTTCATATCATATCCTCTGTGCTTTCTACAGATCATGAGATCCTGCAACTCTTCTATAGTGCACAGTCATTCTAAGGGTAGATTGTCAGCTTTTCTGCCCAGGAGAGGCCCACCATCTTCCTACCTGCACCCTTTCTAGAGTACTCCGCATTCCTTTGTGTAGATTGCCAGTTCTTCTGCCCTGGATCATCAGATCCTGAATCCCTTCTACAGCAGTCAGCTATTACATGAGTAGATTGTCAGCTCTTTTGCCTAGGAAGGTCCCACCATCATCCCACCAGATACTGCATCCCTTCTGTAGAATTTAATAGATTGTCAGCTCTTCTGCCTAGTGGGGTCCCATCATTATCCTATCAGATCCTGCCTCCCTTCTACAGCACTAAGATTTTCTATGAGTAGATTGTCAGCTTCTCAGCCTGGAGGGGTCCCACGTTGTTCCATCAGATCTTGCATCCTTCAACAACACTTAGCCTTCCTATAAGTAGATTGTCAGCTCTTCTGCCTAGTGAAGTTCCACCATAATCTCATCTCTGCTGCATTCAGCCATCCAGTCAGTAGATTGTCATCTTTTCTGGCCAGGAAAGTCCCACCATAGTTCCGTTGCTGAAAATCCAGAATCACTAAGCCACCCCGAGTGTAGACTGTTAGCTCCTCAGTCCAGGAGGGTCCCACCATAATCCCATTACTCAATCCTGCATTCTTTCTACAGCCCTGAAACATCCCATGAGTAGATTGTCAGCTCTGCTGCCCAGGACAGTGCCTTCACAATGCCATCAAATCTCGCATCTCTTCTACCTCATTAAGCAATCCTGAGCGTAGATTGACAGCTCTTCAGCCCAGGAAAGTCTTGCTATAACCTCATCCCTAAATCCTGCATCTCTTCTGCAGCACTGAATTATTCTAAGTATAGATTGTTAGCTCTTCTGCCCAGGGAGAGTTCCCAATAATGGTATGCCTCGTTGTTACCTTCTGCCTTTCCCCAGCTAGTCATCTAGATTGTTCTCTTCAGCCCTGCAGGGTCATCTCATCAGGTCCTTCATCTCTTCTGCAGCACTGGGCCATCCTCAGGGCAGATTGTTAGCTCTTCAGGTCCGGATAATCCCATCATAATGCTATCACTGAGTAAATCCTACATCACTGATCCCCCCCCCCCCTAAGGGTAGGTTGTTAGCTCTACAGATCAGAATAGTTTCACCCCATCACTGAATCCCACATCTCTTCTACAGCACTGAGCCATCCTAAGCGTAGAGTGTTAGCTCTTCAGCCCAGGATGGTCCCAGCAATAATTCCATCATTGGACAAAACTTGTATCTTCTAGGCAGCTCTGAGCCATCCCAAGGGTAGATTGTTAGCTCTGTAGTCTAGGAAGGTCCCACTGTAATCCATCACTGAGTCCTGCAACTCTTCTTTAGGCACTGAGCTGTCCTGCCTAGCTGCAGAGTCTTGGCTCAGGAGTCTTTCAAGTAATGCTTCATTGTTTACATCCTGTCTTGCCCCTCCCCCCACCCAGTTCCTGACTAGATCTTGATGTAAGCTCTTCAGGTCAGGAAGGTCCTATCATAATCCCATTACTAGATAAATGCTGGACTTCTCTGCAGCACCAAGTTCTTGTGACTAGGTGTAGATTGTAAGCTCTTCAGGCCAGGAAGATCCCCCACCCTAATCCCTTCGCTGGATGTATCCTGCATCTCTTCTGTGTAATTGAACCTCTTTCCTACATGTAAATTGTTAGCTTTTTGATCTAGGAGGGTTCCTAATAATAATGCTTTACCTCCTTGTTTACATCCTGCCTATCCTTTCCCCCAGCCAGTCACTGGGCTTCCCTGCCTAGATCTAGATTGTAAGTTCTTCAGTCTATTAGGTCCTCACATTCTTGTCCTCTTTAATGTTTATGGTTCTAAATTTTCACCTTCACAGCCAGAGTCTCTGATTCCTCCTAATTTCGTATAGATTGTAAGCTTTTCAACTGAGGGTGGTCCCAAATAACCCCCTTACTCCTCACCCTACCTTCTGCATCTCCCCTTCGCAAACCTCAGTTGCTGAGGTCTCCTGACAGTGTGTAGATTGCAAGCTCTTCATCTGCAGGGATCCTACATAATCCCTTTACCTTCAATCTAGAAGGGCCTCACATAAATGCCTTCCTCTACCCAACACCCCCCCCCCCCCCCCCCCCCACCACCACCTTCCCCAGAATCCCCTTGAACTTCTTACATTTTGTGTGTTCCTTCAATTGCTGAGCTTTTCTGGTTAGATGTAGATTGTAGGCACTTCAGGGAACCACAGCACTCTTATAACTGTTTCAGTCCTGCATGTCTTCCATAGCACCAAACATTCCCGACCAGATCTAGACTGTTAGCTTTTCAGACGAGGAGGCTTCTCAATGGCCTACCTCCTTGTTTACATCCTGTAGTGCTTACCCCAAGCTAGTTGGTGAACTCGCAACAATGAAAAGGATAAGCTGTTCAGCTGAGGAGGATGCTTCATAGCCCCAGCTCATTGTTTACATCTTGCTTCACCCCTTCCTCACTGAGCTTTCCTGATTAGACCTAAATTGTAAGCTCTTCAACCTAGGAAGGCCTGGCATAAATGTCCTCCCTTGTACTGCTTACTTTCTGCATTTGTACTGCCTAGCCAGTCATTGAGGTTAACAGACTAGATATAGATTGTAAATTCTTCAAACTTGGGAGGGTCCCACAATATTCTACTAACCAGATCTAGATTGTGAGTTCTTCAGTCTAGGAGGGTTCCAAATAACCCTCATATGCAGTACTCCACCCCCAGTTCAGCTGGCCATTGTCATATACAGTGTGGATGGACAACTCTCCAGATGTGCCTATAGTGTTTTGATAGCTGGCCTCATTGGCTGTCAAAATACTCAGTGGCTGAATTTGATTGGATGCAGCTGCTTTTCAGCTGTCAATTTTCCACCCCTCTACTTTGATTTAGTTTTTTTTTCAATTGAGGGATGGTGGGCGGGAGGTGACTTGCTGACCGAAATGTGCATAGTGTATGGCCAGCTTTAGGCCAGACATATATGGACCAAATCTTGACTGGTTTAGCAGGGACCGGCTGAGATTTGATCCATCTATGGGCAGGCTGGTTGTACTGAAGTCGATCCATCCATCGAATGCAGTACAACCAGCTTGTTGGATTTTTTGCATGCGATTACTGCCCACTATAGCCGCCGGCAGTAATCATTATGTTCTGCCAGCAGGGAAGGCTGCCCACTGGCAGAACTCGGCACTGTGGGAGGGATTCCCCCATCAACACTGACTCTGCTGATGGGGGAATCAAGTAACTTTCTTTCCTGGAACCCGAGGTTGCAGGAAAGAAAATTGCTTAATGTATGGCCTGCCTTTGTCACTTTACTCCTTGACTGGATGTAGATTGTAAGCCTTTTAGCCTAGGAGAGTTATGTATAGCCCCACCTCATTGTTTACCCTCTGCCTCAGTGTTTCCTAGTCATTGAGCTCTCCTGGCTGGATATCGATTGTAAGTTCTTCAGCCTAGGAGGACCTCAAGTCCTCTAATGATTCCAATTCAGAATGTTCACATCTGCAGCCAGAGTCCCTGAGCTCTTCTGACTGTAAAGATTGCAAGCTTTTCAGCTGAGGGGGTCCAATGTAACCTCATTACTCCTTACCTCCTGCATCTCCCCTTCTCCAGCCTGGGTTGCTGAGCCTTCCTAACCTGATCTGGGTTCAAGCTTTAAAGCCGAAAGGGCTGCATAGTCCTTCCCTGGAATGTTTGCGTTCACCATCTCCCCTCCCTCAGCCAAAGTCATTTTTTTTCCCATGTGGTATAGATTGTAAATTCTTGCTCAGATCTCCCCTTCCCCTGGCTGAGCTTGGTTAGACTTCCATTTCTGCTTGCAAGCTCTTCAGCCCAGGAGCGTGGCATACTGTTTTGCTGCCTAAGCCATAGTCCAATTTTTAAATAGGTATAGATTGCAAGCTCCTCATCCCAGGAGTTCCTCATATAATTCCTTTAGGCAGCCTATACACTGATCTACCTGACTTCCCCACTGTCAGAATACAATGATCAGTGTTGCCGGCTATATCCAGCAGCATTGATCGTTTTGGGGAAACACTTGACAGGCGGGTTGTACACAAGTCAGTTGATTGACTTCAGAAAAACCAACCTGCCCATACATGAATCAAAATTCATCTGGTCCCTGCTGAGCCGGCCACATTTCCATCCATGTATGGCTGGTCCGTACTAGTTCTATACCATCCTACATCTCCCTCCTCTAGAGCTGCTGAGCTTTCCCAGGTAGATCTAGACTGGAGGTAGTCACTGAGCTTTCCTGACTTAGGCTAGATTTGAAAGCTCCTCACCCAGAGATAATTCCTCACATCTGCATGTCAACCCCCCCCCCCCTCCCATCCCAAAGCCTGATTTCCCTGAACGATCAAATTTTTTAATATTCAGTTTCATCAACCTCACAAGATCTTGTATAATTCCTCTCCAGTACAGTTTCCATCAAGCAATCTCTCCCTAGTCCTGTACCAGCTAAAGTTGCACTGAGCTGTTTCCAAAAGATCAAGATTGCGAGCTCTTTGGCCAAACATGCATTCATAGTTCTTCATCCCACCACTGTTTACATCTTGCATATCCCCTCCTCAAGCTATAGCTATATTGCAAATTTAGCAGCGAAGCCTCTTCATGATTTTACTTTGGTCATCTGACTTTCTCATAGATGAAGTTGCTAATATATCATATATTTTTTGTTAGTGTTTTTTTTTTTTTCAATTTTAATTGTCCCTTTAGCATTAGCTGGTTTGATTATTTTGGCCTGTACAGTTGGCTTTTCTAAGGCCCCATGTACACGGGACACTTCTTCTGAATGATGGAAACTGACTGCTGGACAACGTAGGTTAAAAAAAGTCTGTTTTGCTGCGTTTGCATAACGTATTTGTGTGTTTGCGTTTATGTATGTTTTTTAAAGATAAGCACAGGAGAACCTCCCAAATGCCCAGAATGCACTGAAAAGTAGTAAATTATTAACTATTTTAGACTGTTTCAGAGAAATACAGAGAGTAGAAGCAGAGACAGCAGTAGGTGTTGAGATAATTAGGTGTGAATGGTCATTAACATTTTTTTTGTTTCCAAGGGTGGGAAAGGTGTCTGGTGGAGGGAGTCATTAAGGCCACCTGGCAGGGGGTCCTCATGAGGAATTTGAGGTGTGAATGGTCATTAACATATCTTTTGTTTCCAAGGGTGGGAGAGGTCTGAGGTGTGAATTGGTCATTACAATGTGTGACAAGCTTGGTAGGAACATCCTGTGTTCAGTGTTTTGTCCATTTGAGTACCTTGAAAACGCTTTGCATGCATTTTTCATGATGAGAAAGGCTCTGGACAGCATTGGGAACTGGAAGAGTTAAAAAAAAAAAAGTATAAACGCGATTTGCGGCATTTTGCCGCTTTACAAGCATTTTGCGGTTGAAACGCTGATAAAATCGACTGCTAAACACAAGTTTTCTGCGTTCAAAAAAAGTCTGTAAACTCAAATGCCTGTAAACGACTGTAGACAACATAGTGTACATGGACACATAGGAAAACATTAGGGAGAGTTCAGGGGCTGCTGAAAAAAGGCTGAACATCTCCTAAACGTGCGTTTATCAGCTGCAATGTACATGAGCCCTAGAACTTCCTCCAGCTTTGAGTCTTCTGATTTTCGCTGAGCTTACACAACTGGATGTAGATTACAAGCTCTTCTGCCTAGCGTTCTCTGTCTTCATGCAGTCCGACGGTCAATGCAGATAAGGTACAAACGCGTTTAGTATTATTTTGCATGACCTTTCGCTCGGCTCTAGATTGAATGCTCTAGGGGGTCTCACTTTACCGCTGCCCGCCTGCAATGTGATGATAATCCCTTCTGTGCTCCAGTTACACTTCTGTATGCATAGCTTTTGGATACCAGATCTTCCTTGGTTTCACTTGATTGCAAGCTCTTTAACCTAAGAGAGCTGCCTATACTGCTTTCTTTTTGAGATCTGTTGATTCCAAATGTTTAACAGGCCGGAGGATTGCATTTTTACAGTAGTGCCTTGTGCTGTGATACTTGCTGTGCCTTTATTATTATACAGGATTTATATACGCCAACAGTTTGCGCAGCGCTTTACAAAATGAAGACATTACAGTTACAATACAATTTGTGGTACAGGAGGATTCAGAGGGCCCGGCTCCTGAGAGATTACACTCTGTGTCATGGACACGTACCTGCAGATGACCTCCTTTTTATTGTGATTTTTTTTATTTAATGTTTGTGATGTGTAAAAGGTTAATGATTCCTTCAAAAACTTTACATTTCCTGCCAGTGTCATATGTCAATAGTGTGTTTATTGCCCTAATGTGTTGACAGTACTGTGGTTGTGAACACTACAAAGTGAATTCCACAACATGTCGCCTGTAGTTTTTGCATGCTCTGTTCTCATCTCCTTCAGTACTGGTGCTCTTCTATATGTCTGCCATAGCTTAGAACAGGGGTCTTCAAATTTGCTGAACAAAGAGCCAGTTTATTTCGGGGGGGGGGGCAGATGTGGGGGTAAAAAATGTCCTGGCGTCAGTGGGAGTATACAATGGCTAAATGGTTAGCACTTCCGCCTGGCAGTAAAAGGTCATTGGTTCGAATCCGAACAACGGCACCACCTGCTTGGAGTTTGCATGTTCTCCCTGTGCCTGCATGGGTTTACCCGGGTACTCCGTTTTCCTCCCACACTCCAAAGACATGCTGGTAGGTGAATTGGCTCCTGTCTAAATTGTCCCTAGTATGTGTATGTATGAATGTGAGTTAGGGACCTTAGATTGTACACCCCTTGAGGGTTAGGGACTGATGTGAATGTACAATATATATGTAAATTGACAGCGCTATATAAGTACATTAAATAATAATAATAAATCTTTTGATTTGGTTGGGGGGGAATACTAGTCCCCCACCATTGGTGTCAGTTGGAGGCATTGTGCCCCCATTATTTGTCATTTTAATTTATAGCTGTCCCTCCGTTGTTGGTGGCCGCCCCTTTCCCCCCCCCATCCCCTCCCCAATCGGTGTCAGTGGGCAGGTGTAGCGACACACACACTTACAATCTCGTTGGTGTCAGTGGCAATCATAGTGGCCCAAGGGCTAGATAAAGGTATACAAATGGCCGCAGTTTGGAGACCACTGGCTTAGGATGCTGAGAATTTTGCTGTCATTTTGTGGTTCTCTTTCTGAAAATGCTAGTTGCCTGGCTAACATACTAATCCAATGGCCTCAGTACTTTGAGGCACCCATAACCATGGAATAACATGCTGATCACACCCATAACCATGGAATAACATGCTGATCAGGCAGGTTAGGTGTGTTTTGCGCGCGCGTTTGTTCGCGTTCTCAATTTAATGGTTAAAAGGTAGGGGTGAGTTTGCGTTTGAAGTCAGACGTTGGCTCTCATTCCTACTCCGATGAACTGCGGTCTGACAGCTGACATATACAAAGGGGCAGAGATGCTCCTCCACAGTGATGTCATAAGTATCTCTGCCCCTTTTGTATATGTCACATGTGGGGCGGGGATTCCTCCCCCCGCAGCTCATTGGAGGAAGAATGACAGCTGACTTCCAGGTTTGCACAAATGTAAGTTGGTGTTCGGTATTTTCCGAGAATGAACTGTAGCATTCTCCGTACTTCCTCATTACATTGGTTTTCTTTATCTGAGAAATGGCCATCACAGTCCTCAGTACCGTTTCCATGCTGCTGGTTGTAGATTGCAGCTTCTCTAGTTCTGTGAGTAGGATGTGTTACTGGGGATAGAATAGAAGATTTGATCATTCTGTTTCATTAAAGCTCTTCACCCTGGTTGGAAAAACATCAGATTCAGCAAATACTGAAACTACTGTACTGACCTTTAATAAAAGGAAACTTACCTGTCCAGGGTTCCAGCACCGTCCTCACCCTGGCCTGCTCTTCGCTGGTCTTTGGGTCTCCTCCATGTTTACTGTGGGCAGCCAGCTGTGATTTCTTGCGGTTTCCCATTGCGTATGCCTGAGCTGTGCTCCTTTTTTTTTTTTTTTTTTTTTTTTTTGAATGATCCCGCAGGCTTGCTAGAGGGGGGAGGAAAACCTCCAATAGATCCACAGCAGTGATCTGAACAGAAGTGGTAGAGATGGCCAAAAATAGAGGGGGGGGGGGCCATAAAGCAGAATTTCCACTTTAACCACTTCCAGTCCGGACACTTTCACCCCTTTCCTGTCCAGGCCAATTTTCAGCTTTCAGCACTATCACACTTTGATTGGCAATTGTGCGGTCATGCAATACTGAACCCATGTGAATTTTTTTAGCATTTTTTTGAGACAGATAAAGCTTTATTTTGGTGGTTTTTACTCACCGCTGGGATTTTATTTTTTTTGCTATGTAAATTTAAAAATCCAAAAATTTTGAAAAGTGTTTTTCTTATAAAATTTTGCAAATAGATAATATTTCATCATAAATCTTGGCCAAAATTTATTCCGTTATCTTTTTAGTAAAAAAAAAAACCCAAATTAGTTTAACTAAAAATTATAATTTTTAAATATTTTTTAAAATTTTTTTATATTTGTTTTTTTTTTACATACGGTCACTCTAGCAGTACAGTGTCACCATGGTGACACTGTACTACTTGTGGGGGTGATGAAGATTTTTATTTTTTACACTTATTGCTTTTACACCCATAAAGGCTATAAAAGCGATCATTTCTCCTTCTCTTTAGCTGCATTTTTGCAGCCATTGAGAACTACTGAGTGAGCTGTGATTGGTCACAGTTTGTTACATGGTACCAGGCTGTTGTGAATAGCCCTGTACCATGTGACCTCTGTCATCCACAGATTTCACACGTAGTAAGCAATAATGTCACAAGTGACATCTTGCTTACTACTCTGCATGTGATCACTGATTGGCCAATCAGTGATCACATGATCGGGACCTCACACAGAGGTCCCGTCTGACGATCGGTGTTCCGGAGGACACAGCGGGCAGCAGACCGCGGTGCTGCAGGCTCCCAGGGAGCGCGCACAAGCAGGGTGCGGGGAGTCCGTTTATAAACGGCCACCCGACCCTGCACTGCCCCGTCTGGCCGTTTATATACAACGGCCGGACGGGAGGTGGTTAGGCAGGTTTACTGAAATGAATGGTAAATTCCTTCACAGTTCTGCACCATTGAAATTCTGTTTCTCCCCAGTTGCATAAAAAACATAAAAAATGAATAAAAACACACAAACGTGAGCACACTATTGCTCAGTAACACGCGTCCAAAAATGTGCATTATTGCATATCTGAGTGTGAAAGGGCACCTTGGTGGTTTTTATAGAGATTTCCTGAGGCTAGATTGTAAGCTCTGCTTTATAATGGGTCTCATAGATTTATTGCAGCCATTGTGTTTATTGCTGGTTAGTGAGGAGAGATGGACCCTAACGCATTCTGCGCCTGCGGTGTTTACATCTTTGCATCTCCCCTCCCCCTGCTCCTGGGATGGGGAACGTATTGGCAGTAAATGATCCAGTCGCAATCAATGTGTCTGTACTACTTGTTCTCTAAATGATTTTTTTTTTTTATTATTTTTCTTCATGAGATGAAGATTGTGTCCCCCCGGGTGACCACACAGGTGAATCATTGGTTAAATTCTATTCCGAGGTTTGATGCTTTTATTTTTGGGGGTGCTGTGTTACCAGGGCTTCACAAATCATAGGTGACCAATGCTGCTAAACAAATTTACAGCTGCTAGCTAATCTACTCGAGGCTTTTGTGTGAACGTGTTCTCCGGAAATGAGTTTGGCCGCGCTAGCTGTTTAATGCGACAATAATTTGTCCAGCCATGGTCAGGGAGAAACGACAAAGTATGCAAGAATACAATATTAAAGTGGAACACCGACATGGCTTTGCAGGTATTTCTAATTCTGTCCAGCCAGTCATTGTCACATTCCTGACAAAAGTGATATAATGGGAGAGCTTTACTAACACTGGAGCACAAACATGTCTGTACTTACCTGCTGTGTGCAGTGGTTTTGCACAGAGCACCCCGGATCCTACGCTTCTCGAGTTCCCTGACTGGGCTCCTGTCGGGAGCTGTGGGGACATCCTCTGCTCCATATGTCTTCATTGACTCACTGCCTGTGATTGACTGCAGTGGGAGCCAATGACTTCCACTGCTGCCTCAGCCAATGCGGAGAGGGAGTCCTGGGATAGATGAGACTCCAGTGCAGATGGCTGGATTGAGAGGGGGCTTAGTATTGGGGGGGGGGGGGGGGGTTGCTGCACAGAGAAGGGTTTTTTACCTTAATGTGTGAAGGTAAAAAATTTTGAGCCTTTACATCCACTTTAGGCTTTTGCTGGCAATACATTTATACAATTTTCATTAGATTTACCAAAAACCATATAATATGAGGTCAAACCTAAACGACACTTTCAGTTGTATCCAATTAGGCGGTCCCTTGCACTACACAGTTGAAGGTAAATCTAAAGGAAATTGGGCAGAAATTGGACAGAAAATTGTAAGAAAATTGTACAGTGTTTGGCTAGCCTAAGACAATAAAACCTGGAAGCTGATTGGTTTCTCTGCAGAGGTGCACCAGATTTTGCATTCCCTAGTTTTAGTAAATAACTTCCCATGTTTAAATAAGGTCACTTTTTGTATTAAAAAAAATAATAAATGCACATCTTTTTGCAGGCAAAAAACTGTGTGTGTGTATATATTTATTTATATATATATATATATATATATATATATATATATATATATATATATATATAATTTTTACACTGGAGCCTGGAAAGCATTGCACCCCTGATCAGGAGACCGGGGGTGCAATCTCTGGCTCCTGCAGGCTCTCAGTCTGCACATACAGGCAGGCAGTAACTGCATTGTGGACAGGCTCGATGAACAAAGAGTGTTCACCAGCGCCCCCACAGTTCATTGAGAACCACAAGCTGTCTGCTGGGGTGGCCGTCGGTATTTTTAGTTCATTAATTCACAGAACTCTGCAAATAAATGATGCAGCTGTGTGGGCGGAGCTCCGCATGGCTGTGCTATTTTTAAATTGTGACAGCTGGTGCGGGGAGAAGACCCCCCCCCCCCCCCCCCCCCCCCCGGTCCCGCCGCTGCCTTTACTGGGTTCTCCTGTCTGATCAGGCAGCCTGGTAAGGATGCAGCCGACAGCGACCTCCGGTTCCTGCGACACAGTGACAGGAACTGATGTTGTTCCTCCCAGTGTGTGACATCAGAAACGACGAGGATTTTGTCATTTACGGATTCTGTCTGATGTAAACAGCCCATTATTGGTTTGTAAAAGCATCACATCAAACTGATCTTGGTTTGATCAGATCCTTTGGAGGCCGGAGGAGAGATCTGGGGTCCCATAGATTCCAGGTCTCTCCATAAAGAGGACCTTTCATGGCCCATGCTATCACAAGGGGGATGTTGTTTATTGTAATAGCAATAAAGTTGATCAAAACAAAAAAATAAATTTAACCGCTTCCTGTCCACCATATACCAGAAGTACTGCTACAGGGCAGCACGGGTGCGCAAAATCACGTGTGTGTGTGTGTGTGTGTATATATACGTGATTTTGCACTTCTGGGTAGGGGGTGCACGTGTGTGCCCTACCAGCACCGCCGTTCAAGGCTGTCAATCACTGGGTTCCGGCCAGTGATTACTCACTGACACCCGGTGATTGCCGAGAATCTCTGACGAAGGGGAGAACTGTTAGTAAACAAAACAGTTCTCTCCCCTGTCAACTCCTGCACACTGCTTTGCGTGGCGGTGCATAGCACAGCCACACAAAGCAGTGTGCTTACAGTGAAGGACACATACACAGCCCCTAGTAGAACAAAACACAGTTAACCCTTTGATCGCCCCATATGTTAACCCCTTCCTGCCCAGTGCCATTACTACAGTGTCAGTGCTCTTTATTAGCAATGATCACTGCATTGGTGTCACTGGGGGGAACGGACTTGGTGTCTCTGACATCCCCAGTGTCAGAATGCCCTGCCGCAGTCCCGCTATAAGTCACTGATCGCCGCCATTACTAGTTAAAAAAAAAAAAAAAGTATATATACCGCCATTTGTAAACGCTGTAACTTTCAAGTAAACTAATTAATTTACATGTATTGGGATTTTTTTTTTAGTAAAGACATGGAGCAGAATACATTTTGGCCCAAATTTATGATGAAATTTATATTTTTTTTTTTTTTTTTTTTTTTTTACTGGACATGTTTAACCACTTGCCCTCCTGAGGATTTACCCCCCTTAATGACCAGGCCTCTTTTTTTGCTACTCGGCGCTGCACTAGTTCAACTGATAATTGCGCGGTCATGCAATGCTGCTTCCAAACGAAATTTACGTCCTTTTTTTTTTTCACACAAATAGAGCTTTCTTTTGGTGGTATTTGTTCACCTGTGCGCTTTTTATTTTTCACGCTATAAACAAAAAAAGACCAAAAATTTGAAGAAAAACCATATTTTTTTAATTTCAGCTATAAAAAATATATAGTAAACTCAAAGTTGGTTATAAATTTTGGCCAAAATGTATTCTGCTCCATGTTTTTGGTAGAAAAAAATCCCAATAAGTGTATATTGATTGCTTTGTGTGGAAGTTATAGCGTCTACAAACTATGGTATAAATACTGCAATTTACGCCATTTGTTTGCTATACAGCGCTGCGCTAGTTTAACGGACAATTGCGCGGTCATGCAATACGGTACATAAATTAAATTTACATCCTTTTTTTTTTTCCCCACAAATTGAGCTTTCTTTCGGTGGTATTTGATTCCCAGTGCGGTTTTTATTTTTTGTGCTATAAAAAAAAGGCTTACAATTTTGAGGAAAAAAACAATATTTTGCACTTTTTGCTATAAAACATGTCCAGTAAAAAAATCTAATTTATTCATAAATTTCTGCCAAAATGCATTCTGCGACATGTCTTTGCTACAAAAAACCCAATACGTGTAAATTAATTGGTTTACATGAAGATTATAGCGTTTACAAATGGCGGGAAAGATACTGGGATTTTTAATTTTTTTTTATACTAATAATGGCGGCGATCAGCGACTTATGGCGGGACTGCGGCGGACATTCTGACACTGGGGGGGAACTGACTTGGGGTCACTGACATACCAAGTGACACCAATACAGTGATCAGTGCAAAAAAAAAAAACACTGACACTGTACTAAAGGCACTGGGGAGGAAGGGGTTAACTTTATTATTCAGGGAAAGGGTTAACTGTGTGAGGGGAGTGTTTTACTAGGGGGCGGGGGTGTGTACTGCAGGGGACACCACTGATCGGGAGAGAGAAAATCTTCTGTCCGGATCAGCGTGTCAGGAGCTGTCAGGGAACTGACAGAGAGCAGAGCTACTGCAGCTGTGCTCTCTGTCACTGATTGCTGCTAATCGCCAGGACATAGCTGGTAACGTTTTAAAACATGGTTTTGCGCAGCTGTGCCGCCCTGCCACCGTATTTCTACAGTGGCTGGGCGGCATGTGGTTAATAGCAAAAAGTAAAAAAAAATCTTTTTTTTTGTTTTTTTTTCTTTCTCAAAATTGTCAATCTTTTTTAATTTTATAGCACAAAAAATAAAAAATGCACAAACCATTAAATACCACAGAAAGAAAGCTCAATTTGTGGGGGAAAAAGAAGTAAATTGCATCTGGGTGCAGCGTTGCATGACTGTGCAATTGTCAATTAAAGTAAAGCAGCGCCGTTACGCAAAAAAAAATGGCCTGGTCAGGGAGGGGGGTAAATCCTCAGGAGGGCAAGGTGTTTAAAGCATGATGTTTGGTATCTTTTTTTTTTTTTTTTTTTTTTTTTTTTGTTTGTTTGTTTGAAAACCAATCAGCTGCTTTTTGTTTTTTTTTGTTTTTTGGGGGGGAAGGTCAAAGGGAATTAACACAGTCACAAAAAACAGAACAAGGGAGTCTGTTAGGCAGGACAGTAGCACAAAACGACTGTAAGAAATAGTGACATAATAAATTGCCGTGATCAAAGCTGCCGTACAAAAAGCAGATAGACAATAGAAACAGTTGAAGACTAACCCAGGGATGTGCAATTTATATTGCCTGATGCCAGGGATATGTGGTTCTGGGCACCGGGCAGGCAGTTTTGTTCTAACATTTAGCCCTGCTGCGTGACAGCAGGGCTTGTCAGGTGGAAGCATTGGGGAGGCTGAGCTGCCGCCCAATTGTTTCCACACACCGCACTAGTGCCCCCCCCCACTACTATGTACCCTGGGCTCTGCTTGTCCATCTGCAGGCCTGGGACTGATGTAGAGGAGGGGGACACGTGCGCTCTCCTTCCCTTCTTGTCCTCACCTGGAAGTGTTCAGGTCTGGTATGGATCTTGAGAGGAACTCCCACACCAAAATGTAAAAAAAATGGCGTGGGGGTCCCCCCCCACAATCTATACTGGACCCTTATCCGAGCATGCAGCCCGGCAGGTCAGAAAAGGGGGGGGGGGATGAGCGAGCCTGAACCTTACCAGTCCACTTGCCCTCAATATGGGTGGTGCTTTGGGGCAGGGGGGGCTCCCCCCCCACAAAGCACCTTATCTCCATGTCGATGTGAACAAGGGCCTCTTCTCCACAACCCTGACCGTTGGTTGTGGGGCATCTGTGGGCAGGGGGCTTATCGGAATCTGGAAGTCCCTTTAACGGGGGGCCTCCAGATCCCGCCCCCCCATGTGAATGAGTATGGGGTACATGGTCCTTTGGGGAGGAGAGCCCCCCTGCCCTAAAGCACCCCCCTATGTTGAGGGCATGTGGCCTGGTATGGTCACCCCCCACCCCCACCCTCCTGGCCTGACCTGCCGGGCTGCATGCCGAATAAGGGTCTGGTATGGATTTGGAGGGGGGGGACCCCCACACCATTTTTCTTTTGAGTTCCCCTCAAAATCCATACCAGACCCGAAGGGCTTGGTGTGGATGGAAGGGGGTCCCCAATACTGTGTTGTTTTGTTTTTTTATTTATTTATTATGGTGCCGGTTTGTAAATGTATTTACCTCCCTTTTTTTTTTTTTTTTCTTCATTTTTTCTTCCTTATAGCTCAGAAATTCAGCTGCCACTCTTTCAGTTTATTTCCAGAGTTAAGAGAAACAATGTTTCCTTTTAGTCTCTTAAAAAGAAACAAAGTTTCTGGTAAAGTGAAAGCTAATGTTGTGAGCTATAGTGAAGAAAAAAAAAGCCTGCAATTGCATTTAAAAATCAGTAGTGACATACACTTCGTATTGCGACAAAAATTGGTAAACCAAAGCATTATTTTCAATGGATTTTCATTCGTTAACCGAAGTGTATGTAAACCGAGATATTACTGTACTCCGTTTGGGGTAACAGACCTGTAATCTTGGTAAAGGCTCATATCTGGCAGTGTAGGGTCGTGCTTCACCATACCCATTACTATCACTACCTTCTCTGCAAGACTAGTATAAATGGAAGTATTATTATACAAGGCGGGAAGCTACTCCTCCATATCCTATCTGTGACCAGGTGAAAGGAGGCCAGGTCGGGTCGGCTGTGCCTAGCTTCCCAAAGTTTCGTAAATTTGCCAACATAGCCTCTGTGCTGATAGACTAATGCAGGCCATAGATGGGTCGAAAACCGGCTTTTTTTTTTTTTTTTTTTTTTAAAAAACAAAAACAAAAATCGGTCGTTCAATAGGCCGACATTACCACAAACGGTAAAAATAATCCGCCGATTTTCGTCCCGTCTATGGCCGGCATTTAATTACTTATGTCCCTGCAGAGAGCTCCGCTATTATATTTGACATGAAAAAGTATATCAGTTGCAACAATGTATCTATTTGTATCCATTTTGGATACAGATGGTTTTATTCAGATACAAATAGATACATTGTTGCAACCGATATACTTTTTCATGTCAAATATAATAGCGGACTGGAATTCCTCCTCCCTCCTCCCTTCCCCTCCCCCCTCCCTCTCTCTCTCTCCCTCCCTCTCTCCCTCCCTCTCCTCCCTTCCCCTCCTCCCTCCCTCCCTCTCTTCCGTTCCCCTCCTCCCTCCCCTCCCTCCCCTCCCTCCCTCCCCTCCCTCCCTCCCTCCCTCCCCCCCCTCCCTTCCCTTCCCCTCCTCCCTCCCCCCCCCCCCTTCCCTTCCCCTCCTCCCTCCCTTCCCTTCCCCTCCTCCCTCCCTTCCCTTCCCCTCCTCCCTCCCTTCCTTCCCCTCCTCCCTCCCTTCCTTCCCCTCCTCCCTCCCTTCCTTCCCCTCCTCCCTCCCTTCCTTCCTCTCCTCCCTCCCTCTCCTCCCTCCCTTCCTTCCTCTCCTCCCTCCCTTCCTTCCTCTCCTCCCTCCCTTCCTTCCTCTCCTCCCTCCCCTCCTCCCTCCCTTCCCTCCCCTCCTCCCTCCCTTCCCCTCCTCCCTTCTCCTCCCTCCTCTTCCCTCCACTTTCCTCCCCTCTTCTCTTCTTCCTCCCCTCTCCTCCTCCTTCAGTGTTTTTCAGTTTTTTTTTTTTGTTGTTTTTTTTATGTGTTTTTACGTGTAGGAGAGGATTGTCAGAATTAGCCTGGACTGGAATCGGTTAAAGCCCAACTGCAGGGAAAATAAAAATCCTTCCTTGCAGACGAGACTGCTCATGCACCCAGGGCTGCTGTTAGAAACCATGGGCCCCATACAGCCAACCTGAAAGCCCCCCCCCCCCAAAAAAAAAACACCACCACACAGTTATGAACACAGTGAGTGATTGGTACTGATCACTCATTGTGTTCATTCAGGAAAGGGAGGGGCTGGTAAATGTGACATATTTACTTGACCTTTCCCCCCACTCTCCATCCTGATTGATCCTATTGTGTGTTTACTGTTTCCGCAGGGAAGGAGAGGTGGAAAGGTGTCAGTACTGTGGTGGTGGGGGCACACGGGGGGGGCCTAGGCAGTAGGGGAAATGTATGGAGCACAGGGAGGGTTATGTGTGCAGTAAGAGGGCAATTACTGGGACTGATCCCCTGTCTCTCTGCTTCTGCTGAAATCCAGGGGGAGAGAAGAAGCCAGCTTTCAGCTGCTGCAGTGAGAGCCATACAGGGGATCTGTTCCAGTAATTGCTCCCCCAGCCATGCCAATCACCATCTCTACCCACATCCAATTGACCCATCTGCCTGGCCCCCCTGCTGGCCTGGGCCCTGTACAGGAGGACTGATGCTACCCCCTTATCCACGGCCCTGCATGCACCGCAGGGGTTAATTGCTTGTTTAGGTCTGGGGGACAGGAAAAGCGGTCGTACTCACCGATCCTCCTCCCACATCAGCCAGAGCCGTACTATACTGCAATGGCGGACTGTATTGAGCGTTCTCAATTGTGATGTAGGGCTATAGGTGCTGCATTGGACTTGATGAGATCTGAGGACTTGCAACCACCAGAACATAGGGGAGAAGCATTGGGGGGGGGGGGGGGGCTACAGGAGAGGCTCTTTTCTTGTCCCCCTCCCTCCAGCCCTAAGTGGGCATTTGACCCTTGAAACATACTTTATGAATAACTGATTTTATCTCAGCACTTTTTAGAACGTATCACAATCCTTCATTTTTATTTTCCCTGCAGTCGGGCTTTAACCAATTCCAGTCCAGGCTAATTCTGACAATCCTCTCCTACATGTTGAAAAATAAATTAAAAAAATCTAGAAAACCGCATAGAACCCCCAAACATTATCTATATAAACATAATTTATTATACATATATTTCTCGAAGTGATTTGCAGAACAAAAACCCCTTAGAAATGTTCAGGTTGTCATCACTCAGAGTTCTCTCTCTCCCACACTGCAGCATTCTGGTTGTGTACGATCACTGATTGTATGTCTCGGTTGCTCAATGGTTTCCTTCCTGTAAGCATTAAAAAAATAAAGACGTGGATGTGCCGAAAGGCGGTCGCCTATTTTTGTCTGAGGCTTGGAAAGGACTGAATTTATTCACCTTAAAGGGAAACTGTGGCTTGTTTTCATGGAGTGCACATTCCGAGTTATTGTAGCACTTGCCTGGAAGTAAAGTTTGACTCGCGTTTCATGTTTTTGCTTTTTTGCTGATCTGTATTTAGATTGTTTCACATAAAGATTATAGGCATTTTAGGCTTCGTTCACACGTACAGCTAGGGGGTGCAAAAACCAGGTGGTTGAACCATGGTTTTACTGCCTGCCTGACCCTGCTCTTGCATCTGTTCAGGGCTGTACACATGCCATGGCAAAAATTAAACATGTTGTATTCTGCGTCCCTTATTGCTGCCCAATGTGACCAGTGCAAGTCTATGGGAATACGTTGCAACCGTGTGCATTGAACGTGATTACGGTGTGGTAGTCCAGCATGTACAGGACTAAATCGGGCAGTGAGAATGTGACATAGTGCCTCCCCTCCAGCTGTCAGATGCCCTCTGAAGAGCAGTCCAGCACATCGCTTGTCAGAGGGCACTGCACATGTGAACAAGCCCTTAGAGCACAAGTGTCAAAGACCAGGCCCGTGGGTCGAATCCGGCCTCCAGGCCATTTCATGTGACCCTTGCACCTCTCCTGCAGGTACCCCTTTGTCTCCGCCCCCAACTTGTCTCAGCAGTCAGTAGCAGAGAGGAATATAACTCCTGCCTCCCCTAGTCTCAGCATTCAGCAGACTCCACTCCTCCTCCTGGTCCTCCTCTAGATCCTGCACTTTCGGCTTTCCAGCTTTGCCCCCCAAAGGGGGTGCACTGTGATGTTAGGTGTGGGATTCTTGACATCTGATGGGATGCTTTGGACATCTAGTCTTACAGATACAACCGGCCCATTGAGGGCAACCATAATGCTGAGATGACCCGTGATGAAATGGAGTTTGACACCCTCACCTTTGTAAAAATAAATGCACATCTTTGTTGCAGGTGAAAAAAAAAGTGCATTCATTTTTTTTTTTTCACATTGGAACCCGGAAAGCATTGCACCCCCGATCAGCAGACACGGGTGCAATGCAGGGCTCCTGCAGACTGTCAGCTCCTACATCATACAGGCAGGCAGTTACACAATGACAGGGAGAGTAAATGAATTGCCTGGAGCGCTCAACATTGCCCTGCTAATTCATTGAGAACTGCAAGCCGACAGCTTTGTGAGGGGGGAATGGACGGGGAGGGGGGACGCTGTGTAAGGGGGGAATGGACGTGGAAAGGGGATGTTGTGTGAGGGGGGGAATGGACGTGGAAAGGGGACGTTGTGTGAGGGGAGGGAATGGACGGGGAGGGGGGACGCTGTGTGAGGGGGAATGGACGGGGAGGGGGGACGCTGTGCGAGGGGGGAATGGACGGGGAGAGGGGACGCTGTGCGAGGGGGGAATGGATGGGGAGGGGGGAATGGACAGGGAGGGGGGACGCTGTGTGAGGAGGACACTTATCCCTATATTGGCATCACCCCTCCCATTAGAGACCTCTCATTATATTAGTCGCCTTATATCAGCACCCCCCCCCCCAATTAGATCAGACTTCCCTTTTATCAGCGACCCCCTTTAGAGATCATTGGTTTGCCATCTCTGTTGCTAAAAACAAAGCCCTTCCAGTCAAAAAATAAACAACTGACCCCTGGATTCAAAGCCCATTTGTCCAGCCCTGTTACATGTTCCGCCCTAAAAACAGACGTAACATGTTCCCAAAGGTGAATTTGTCCTTCAAATCCAAACTCTGGGCAACTATCTGATTATGCAGCTGAAGTTTATAAGGCCACATTCACACGGGCGTAACTAGTTGACACCACAAACATGTAGGGTCTTGCTGGCATTCGGTCCCAGCAGGATTTTGCGTTTTTTTTTTTTTCCCCCTTTTTAGCGGTTTATAACATATATACCTGCATTTGGCTTCCAGTGTACACGGGGCCTATTGGCCTGTGGCCTCAGATGCAATTTTGTGAATGGACCAGTTGATTTGTGTACTGCTACCTACAGATGCGTACAAAACTATTCCACGTACACATCATTTTTAATGCCTGTGTGAATGAGCCCTAAATGTTCATTTGTAGGTCCCTTTTTTTTTGAGAGAGGGCTGTTTTACACCCTGGAATGTAGACTTTGGTAGTGGTGCACCGAAATGCAAATTATGAACCTAACCCGAAAGTGCATGATGCATTTGGCCGAAAACTGAAATGGACAGTTGGGGGGGGGAGGGGGGGGGAATAAAATAAATGATATATTATTGTATTTGACTTTTTAAATACCATCATGAATTTAAATAAATATGATTTTATTTTCAGCACCTTTTTGGCCAATAGGCTGCTTTCACACTGAGCAGATTTAAAAAAGAAAAGCTCAAGGAAAATGCATCCCTTTATATTCAATGTACAGTATGTCTTTACACTGGTCTGTTGTGCTTCCCTTGGGGTGTTAAAAATCCTGTTTGCCTCATTTTTTATGCATATTTGGTCAATAAAAAAAAAAACGCACCTCCCCATTGAGGCCTTGTTCACACCAAAGTGTTTTTTTTTTTTTTTTTTTTTTTTTTTTTTTAGTGCTTTTTGCAGAAACCCACTGCAGTCCATTTAACATGGTTTCCTATGGGACATGTTCACATCTATGCTTTTTTTGATCTACTGCTTTTTTGGAAAGGGTTAGGGACTTTTTTCTTCTCTTTTTTTTAAATGCAAAACATTGCCTTTTTGGTTCAATAGAGCTGCTGTTGAAAACGCATGTAGTGTGGTTTTGATGCGTTTTGCATTTTCAATCTGCCCCACAACAAGTTGGCCAAAAAAAGATTGAAGTGTTACTAAACCCCGGACTCTGCATTCACTATATCCGGTCTCCCCGGACTCTGCATTCACTATATCCGGTCTCCCCGGACCCTGCATTCACTATATCCGGTCTCCCCGGACCCTGCATTCACTATATCCGGTCTCCCCGGACCCTGCATTCACTATATCCGGTCTCCCCGGACCCTGCATTCACTATATCCGGTCTCCCCGGACCCTGCATTCACTATATCCGGTCTCCCCGGACCCTGCATTCACTATATCCGGTCTCCCCGGACCCTGCATTCACTATATCCGGTCTCCCCGGACCCTGCATTCATTATATCCGGTCTCCCCGGACCCTGCATTCACTATATCCGGTCTCCCCGGACCCTGCATTCACTATATCCGGTCTCCCCGGACCCTGCATTCACTATATCCGGTCTCCCCGGACCCTGCATTCACTATATCCGGTCTCCCCTGGACCCGACATTCACTATATCTGGTCTCCCCTGGACCCGGCATTCACTATATCTGGTCTCCCCTGGACCCGGCATTCACTATATCTGGTCTCCCCTGGACCCGGCATTCACTATATCTGGTCTCCCCTGGACCCGGCATTCACTATATCTGGTCTCCCCTGGACCCTGCATTCACTATATCCAGTCTCCCCGGACCGTGCATTCACTATATCCGGTCTCCCCGGACCGTGCATTCACTATATCTGGTCTCCCCGGACCGTGCATTCACTATATCTGGTCTCCCCGGACCGTGCATTCACTATATCTGGTCTCCCCGGACCGTGCATTCACTATATCTGGTCTCCCCGGACCGTGCATTCACTATATCTGGTCTCCCCGGACCGTGCATTCACTATATCCTCTCTCCCCGGACCGTGCATTCACTATATCCGGTCTCCCCGGACCCTGCATTCACTATATCCGGTCTCCCCGGACCCTGCATTCACTATATCCGGTCTCCCCGGACCCTGCATTCACTATATCCGGTCTCCCCGGACCCTGCATTCACTATATCCGGTCTCCCCGGACCCTGCATTCACTATATCCGGTCTCCCCGGACCCTGCATTCACTATATCCGGTCTCCCCTGGACCCTGCATTCACTATATCCGGTCTCCCCTGGACCCGGCATTCACTATATCTGGTCTCCCCTGGACCCGGCATTCACTATATCTGGTCTCCCCTGGACCCGGCATTCACTATATCTGGTCTCCCCTGGACCCGGCATTCACTATATCTGGTCTCCCCTGGACCCTGCATTCACTATATCCGGTCTCCCCGGACCGTGCATTCACTATATCTGGTCTCCCCGGACCGTGCATTCACTATATCTGGTCTCCCCGGACCGTGCATTCACTATATCTGGTCTCCCCGGACCGTGCATTCACTATATCTGGTCTCCCCGGACCGTGCATTCACTATATCTGGTCTCCCCGGACCGTGCATTCACTATATCTGGTCTCCCCGGACCGTGCATTCACTATATCCTCTCTCCCCGGACCGTGCATTCACTATATCCGGTCTCCCCAGACCCTGCATTCACTATATCAGGTCTCCCCGGACCCTGCATTCACTATATCTGGTCTCCCCGGACCCTGCATTCACTATATCTGGTCTCCCCGGACCCTGCATTCACTATATCCCCTCTCCCTGGACCCTGCATTCACTATATCAGGTCTCCCCGGACCCTGCATTCACTATATCAGGTCTCCCCGGACCCTGCATTCACTATATCAGGTCTCCCCGGACCCTGCATTCACTATATCAGGTCTCCCCGGACCCTGCATTCACTATATCAGGTCTCCCCGGACCCTGCATTCACTATATCTGGTCTCCCCGGACCCTGCATTCACTATATCCCCTCTCCCCGGACCCTGCATTCACTATATCCGGTCTCCCCGGGCCCTGCATTCACTATATCCGGTCTCCCCGGACCATGCATTCACTATATCTGGTCTCCCGGACCCTGCATTCACTATATCCCCTCTCCCTGGACCCGGCATTCACTATATCCTCTCTTCCCGGACCCAGCAGAGCACTGGTCCAGCAGAGCACTGGTTAAAGCTTGTAGGAGGAGTTTTCTTTCCGCTCTAGGAGGATGCAGAACCCCTGACCTCTGTCTGGACAGTCCTGATTGGCCCTTTGCTGATCACATTCACTCTCCCAAGAAAAAAAACAAAAAAACCTCTCTTGCAATACACACTAAACTGAGAATGTGCAGAATAGCTACAGTTCAGTCTGTCTTATCAGGAGATTAGAAATGGACATTTGAACAAGAGGAGGAGCAGAGATGTGGAGGTCAAACAGCCTTTTCACACAATGCAGAGGATTAACCCTTTAGGTCCCACAGTGAGTATAACAAGCATACTTTCCTGCATCTACAGACTGATTGCACTGTTGTGGGGTTAGTAACACTTTAAAAAAAAAAACACAACGTGTCAAAAGCACCCTGAAAAATGGACAAAATGCAAGCTGCATTGGTACGAACCAGGACTGAAATGCATCAATTACGCCTACATGTTGCATTTTTGATGTGTTTTTTGAGTTACATGACCTATGAAAAACGCACCCTAAACGTGATAAAATTGCGCGTTTATTGACACCTTTTTTCCTATCAGCAAAATGCAGATGACGCTGTTTTCGGGCGATACATTTTGGCTGCCGGTGTATCTGTGCATCCCTACAATTTGGTCCTCGCTTTTCCTGACCACTTGATGCTGTCTTTGTTCTTCATATATCTCTTTGCTGGTCTGTATGATTGTACATGTAGGGGCGGATTGCATTATCGCTGGCTGTTGTCTACGTTTGAACCCTTTCGCTGCCAGAGCCGGTTTTCCATTCTCTTGTGAGTGGGATGTTTCTTACAACAGCAGTACGTCTTGCTTGTTTTTGTCTTCAGAAAAGGTATCTTGACCGGAATTTTCATTGGCATAGTTGTGTGGCGTAGTACTCGTCCGCAAAAATGTGTTTTTTGGTATTTTGAAGCCATCGTTTGATAGAAGAAACAGGCCGAACCACTTCCTGCATGCAGTAGAAGGCTGGAGAGCATTCCTTTGGTGCCATGGTAAAAGATGCTGAATACTTGACTCTGCGCCATGGGGAGCCGCTGGCACTTGGTGGAAGTTTTATACAGCTGCACTGTCAAGCTGGATCAGATCTACTGCCTGCTCCGGGATGTTATGTTCTTCCAGATTTACACTTTTTTTTCTACTTGGAGATGGTATATTGCACAATTTCCAGTGGTGCGATTTCTGTTCTACATATTTAATGTGGTTAGCCGTTAGATTTTCAGCTAATTGTCAACACATGTGAAAACTAGCACAGTGCACGTGTTTTCATCGAAGTTTTCGATTTTCATAATATTCGTTGTCCTTTCACATAAGATCAGATTGATGTTTCTTGTCCATTTTTTCTTTTTTAAAAACTTTAGTTTCTTTGTAGAATGTTTAACCACCTCCTGTCCGGCCGTTGTATATAAACGGCCGGACTGTGACAGTGCAGGGGCGGGTGGCCGTTTATTAACAGCCTCCCCACCCCCTGCTTGTGCGCGCTCCCTGGGACACAGTGGAACACGGAACGTTGGATGGGACCTCCGTGCGAGGTCCCGATCATGTGATCACTGATTGGCCAATCGGTGATCACATGAAGAGTAGTAAGCAAGATGTCAGTGCCTAAATGTCTCCCACAGCCACTTCCTCCTGTACCACTATCCCCTCCCTCCTTTGTAAGCTCGAAAGAGCAGGGCCCTCGAACCCCTCGTGTATTGTTTTGTTACTGTATTGTCTCATGTACTGTCCCCCACTATAATGTACAGCACTGAGCAAACTTTTTGGCACTATATAAATACTGTATAATAATAATAAATGGTTAGCACTTCTGCCTGGCAGTACTCGGGTCGATGGTTCGAATCCCAGCCACGGCACCACCTGCCTGGAGTTTGCATGTTCTCCCTGTGCCTGCGTGGGTTCCCTCCGGGTACTCCGGCTTCCTCCCACACTCCAAAGACATGCTGGTAGGCCCTAGTATGTGTATGAATGTGAGTTAGGGACCTTAGATTGTACGCCCCTTGAGGGTTAGGGACTGATGTGAATGTACAATATATATGTAAAGTGCTGCGTAAATTGACGGCGCTATATAAGTACCTGAAATAAAATAATGCCACTTCTGACATCATTGCTTACTGTGTGAAATCACAGAGGTCACATGGTACAGGGCTATTCACAACAGCCTTGTACCATGTGACAAGCTGTGACCAATCACAGCTCACACCGTAGTTATCAATGGCTGCAGGAATGCAGCCAGAGAGAAGGAGACATTATTGCTTTTACAGCCTTTATGGGTGTAAAAGCAATCAGTGTAAAAAAAAAAAAAAAAAATCATCACCCCCCACAAGTAGTACAGTGTCACCATGGTCACTACTGCTAGGGTGACAATATGTACAAAAAAAACCAAATAATATAAAAATGTAAAAAACAATGTTTAAAAATTATAATTTTTGGTTATAAACTAATCTGGGGTTTTTTTTTTTTTTACTAAAAAGATAGCTGAATACATTTTGGCCAAGATGTATGATGAAATATCATTTATGTGCAAAATTTTATAAGAAAACCCCTTTTTTTTTTTTTTTTTTCTCTTTAATTTTTTGGACTTTTTCATTTACATAACAAAAATAAAAATCCCAGCGGTGAATAAATACCACCAAAATAGAGCTTTATCTGTCTCAAAAAATTAAAAAAATTCATATGGGTCCAGTGTTGCATGTCCGCGCAATTGTCATTCAAAGTGTGATAGCGCTGAAAGCTGAAAATTGGCCTGGGCAGGAAGGGGTGAAAGTGTCCGGACTGGAAGTGGTTAGCTACTTGCTAACCACTCTATAGCCGAATGACGGCTACAGCGCGGTTATTTAGTTCTGGGAGGGCATCACATGACACCCTCCCGCGCACCCACTGCGGCGTGTATCTTGTGATCTCTGTGATCGCGGTGTCCTACGGACACAGCTAATCATTACATCGGCCACAGCGGCCTTTTACCACGTGATCAGCTGTGTCCAATGACAAAGCATATCACAGAGTGAATACAGTTGCCGGTTATCAGCAGAACTTTTTTCACACTGTTACAGAGCAGATTGACACTGATGATCAGTTGTGCCCAGCAGTGACATCAGTCAGTGCTACTAGTCAGTGCCGCCTATCAATGACTATCATTGCTGCATATCAGTACTGCCTCATCAGTGCAGCCTATCAGTGTTGCTTGTCTGTGCCACCTAATCAGTGACTATCATTGCCGCCTGTCAGTGACCCTCATTGCCGCATACCAGTACCTCCTCATCAGTGCAGCCTCATCAATGCACATCAGTGAAGGAGAAAAATTACCTGTTTGCAAAATTTATAATCGAAACAAAGAAACTTTTTTTTTTTTTTTGCAATTTTTTTTGTTTATAGTGCAAAAAATAACTCCCCCCCGACGATTAAATACCACCAAAAGAAAGCTCTATGAGTGTGAAAAAAATGATAAAAATGTCATATGGGTACAGTGCTGCATGACCACGTAATTGTCATTCAAAGTGTGACAGCGCTGAAAATTGGCTTGGGCACGAAGGGGGTATAAGTGCCCGGTAGGTGAGGGGTTAAAGTGGAAGTCAAAACTAAGCTTAAAGGGTAACTCCACTTTCATGGGAAAATAATAGCAAATATACATAGTATATTCCTCTTTAACCCCCCTGGCGGTATTCCTGAGTGTAGCTCGGGGTAAAGTTTCAGCACCACAAGCGGTAACCCCGAGCTACACTCGGGAATACACTGCAGCGTTTGCTCCGGGATCTCTTCTTCACTTACCTTGTCCTGCGCTCCCGCGATGTCCCCCCTGCAGTGTCCCCGGCAATGTCCTCCGGCTGATGCCGGCATCTGTCTTCTGGGTTCTGTCCCCTGCGACGTCAGGATGTACGGGGGACGGAACTGGCGGGAAATTTAAAAATGTGAAAAAGTGACATTCACTAAATACACTAAAATCACATAGTATAACATTCCTGTATCAAACCATTTCACATACATTTTGTCCCGAGTGCTTTGTCCTGCACCCTGCCTGCATTTTTACTGTTCTTTCTGCCTGGAAACTGAGAAACGTCCATGGCGTCCAAAAAGCGTCCCTTTAGGTCAAAAGCGGTTTTAGACCGGCTAGAGAACAGCGATAGTAAATCAGAACCACTTGCAGAATTGAGTGATAATGATTCGTGGGGGGAAATTCCTCATCAGACACTGAAAACGATTTTGCGACTTTGCTCAGCGATGTGCGAACTTGGCGCTATATTTCAAATTTCAGTGTTTTTGGTTTATTTATATTATTGAATTAAATTTATTATTATTATATTATTATTTTTTATGATTATTTATTAAATTAGAATTTATGATTTTGTGTTTCAAATTTTATCCTACCCGGGATGTTTACTAGACTCTTGTTCGGACAGATTTCAGTGAGTTATTCCTAAAAATTACAGCCTACAATAAAAAAAACTACATATTTCCATGCAAAAAAATGTACCGCTTTGAGCACAGAAATACTGACATAATCAGATTGCTAGGGAGGTTAATATCAGTTTGTTACCTGGCACCTAGAAGTACAGCCAATGTTGAATGCATCTAAATCACTGATCACACCGCTGCGATTTGTGTGAAATTTCACCGTGATTTCTATAGACTTTATTGCTACTTGTGAAGATTTTTAACAACTTTCTTGCAATTTGCAGTGCGATTTCCATTATATTCTATATATGTGAAATGGCAACAAAACTACAGAAAAAGTCATGCAAAAACTACATTAGAAGTTGAGCAGCAGAAAATCGCACATGTTAAGGCACTGACATTCATTAGATGCGATTTCAGGTGCGATTTCCATTTGCAAGTCGCACCAGTGTGACCTGGGCATTAAAGCCATGTTTAGATGCATTCAGACCTGTCATGTGTTAGGCATCCATTGAATGAATGAATGAATGCTCAATCGCTAAACACGCCTAGCTTTTTAGGCGTGTTGGACATTTTTTCTGCCTGTAAATGCCTATGTATGCAATGACACACAGGCGGCATGGAGGGCTGTTCAGTGGCAGGAAAAAAACCTGTAAAAGTGGTGTTTATGGTGCCCAGTATGCATGAGGCCTCGAGCGTTACTGAATCGATTGACTTGAGACTTGTCTTTTGAACGTTTTAGCCCCTATTTCCACCTGAGTGATGGGAAGCATGTGTACAGAAGCGCTTCAACACTCGGCACCAGATTTTCATGTTGTTCTGTTGTGCCCATTCACATCTGAGCAGTGTGCTTGGAAGAAGTACAGGATCTTCCGTGGGACATGATGACGTGTTTCTGTCCCCAAACAGCACATATGCTTCCTACTCCTCCTACTAACTAGCTTTTCCATTGGCTAGGACACAAACATTTAAAACCTGGAAAAAATGTGTAAAAATGAGCAAAAAGGTCAAGAAGAGGGCAAAGGACTATTTGCCAGTATTGCTTACTGACTCCTTGCAGTTGATCCTTTTTCCAGGACCGACTTGCTATACCCTGTTCTCTGCTGTGTGTTTGTATAGAAGTGACCATCTTGGTGGAGGAGCAGGGATTTTCTTCTGTCAGACCATAAAACCGTGTTGCCATTAAACCCCTTCCACCCAGCCCCAGTATGCCTTTACGAGGGTCTGTATAGCTGGGGCGGGAAGGATTTGCTAATCACATGACTACTGTGATTGGCTGTCACCGTGGTCACATGATGGAAGGCAGTCCCTTCAACACCCAATCAGTAGTGTGAACTAAGAGATGTCCTTGATAGCTCAGTTGCTGTGCTGGGAGTGTCATATGTGTCTAGTTAGGAAATTAAGGAAAATTTCCCTATATTAAAGTATTTCTAAACCCCGGACCCTGCATTTGCGACATCCGCTCTCCCCCGGACCCTGCATTTGCGACATCCGCTCTCCCCTGGACCCTGCATTCGCGACATCCGCTCTCCCCCGGACCCTGCATTCGCGACATCCGCTCTCCCCCGGACCCTGCATTCGCGACATCCGCTCTCCCCCGGACCCTGCATTCGCGACATCCGCTCTCCCCCGGACCCTGCATTCGCGACATCCGCTCTCCCCCGGACCCTGCATTCGCGACATCCGCTCTCCCCCGGACCCTGCATTCGCGACATCCGCTCTCCCCCGGACCCTGCATTCGCGACATCCGCTCTCCCCCGGACCCTGCATTCGCGACATCCGCTCTCCCCCGGACCCTGCATTCGCGACATCCGCTCTCCCCCGGACCCTGCATTCGCGACATCTGGATTCCCACAGTACACAGAACATGGAAAAGCAATTATTTTAGTCCCTAACCCTCAAGGGGTGTACAATCTAAGGTCCCGAACTCACATTCTTACATACACATACTAGGGACAACTTAAACAGGAGACAATTCACCTCCCAGCATGTCTTTGGAGTGTGGGAGGAAACCGGAGTACCAGTATGTAAAGAAAACATGAGTGAGCAGGGAAATCAAATTTCTTTTCTTATTTGATTCATATTCTGTAACTCTAGGTGACAACAGCTTAGGGTCATTGTTGTGCTGGAAAGTCCAAGAGCGCCCCATACAGAGCTCATGCAAGAACGCACATTTTCTGACCGTATTTTCTGGTAACACGTTGCATTCATCTTGCCATCAATTTTCCCAAGATTCCCCACGCCTTTAGAGCTCACCCCCACCCCCCCCAAAAAAAAAAACATCAATGAGCCACCGCCATGGTTCACAGTGGGGATGGTATTATTGTCGCTATAGGTTTTGTTGACTCTTCACCAAACATAGCGCTTGTGATTGTGACCATAAATCTTTATTTTGGTCCCATCACTCCAGATTACACTGTGCCACAGCTGTGAGGCGCGTCAAGATATTGGGCAAAATGTACCCAGGATTTTTTTGTGGCATTGGCGCAGTAAAGGCTTCTTTCTGGCAACTTCAGCATGGAGCTCATTTTTGTTCAGGTATTGCTATATTGTGCTCCTGGAAACTATCACACTTTTTCCAGAGCAGCCTGGATTTCTCCAGAGGTTACCTGTGGGGTTTTTTTCTTTGTATCCCGAACAATTCTTCTGGCAATTGTGGCTGCAATCTTTCTTGGTCTACCTGACCTTGGCTTGGTATCAAGAGATCCCTGAACTTTCCACTTTTTAATAAGTGATTGAACAGGTCTGACTGGCATATTGAAGTTTTTGGATCTTTTTATTTTCTTTTCCATCTTTTATAAAGTTTCATTACCTTGTTATGCAGGTCTTTTGGCAGTTCTTTTTTGCTCCTCATGGCTCAGTATCTAGCCTGCTCAGTGCATCCACGTGGGGTGGACTGACCATTTGGAAACTTGGGGCACTGCCCAAGGGCCCGGGGTTAGTAGGGAGCCCCATGAGATGCCCCTGGTACCTTTTTTTTTCATAGGCTTTTTCTTGAGTTTGGGCAAGGACACAGGGGCCCCATGATCCCCTATTGCCCGGGGACCCCATAAGTTCTCAGTCCGCCCCTGCGTGAGCGCTAACAATTCATTGACAATTTATTAGGGGTGCACCGAAATTTCGGTGGCCAAAACGTTTCGGCCAAAAACACCCATGTCGGCTGTTGGCCGATATGAAGAAAAGCACCAATACAGGTACTAAAAAAACCCCGCCCTTCTACTTCTTTTTTTTTTTTTTTTTTTTTTTTTAAGCACTAGATGCTTTTTTTTTTTTTTATCTAATGCTTTACATTGCAGAGCAGAGTTGTGGGGTCTTATTGACCCCATATCTCTCCATAAAGAGGACCTGTCACTAATTATTTTTTTGTATTTCAATAGTTTTTATTAGTTTCAAGCAGTATAAAACAGAGGCAACAAAACATGCCCCCACAGGGGCTATCAATTGCACCGATAAGATAAAAAACATAATAATAAAAGAAAAACCGTGCTCTAACTTCAACAAGGCAGAAGGTACGCCCACGCAGGGGCGATCAATGGCACATAGGTTACAATGACGGTAATGAAATTCTAACTGCAATTAAAGGCAACTGTCAACTATCACCCAAAAAAACTAACAGAAATGGAGAGAAAGAAAGAGAAGAGAAATAGGAGAGAAAAAAAAGAGAAGAGGGGGCAGAGATCCAAGAGCGCCACCATCAAACGCCAGTGCCTAACGCCAGTACATCCCCATACTAGCCAAAGGAAGCGTGGGAAAGGCATATTGCAACCATGGTTCCCATATTTTCGAGAATTTACATTGGGAGTCGTTGCATATGCTCGACATCTGCTCATTAAGCATCATATTGGTCATACGATCCCGCACCCCCTGAAAAGGGACAAACGGACTCTTCCAGGCCTGAGCAATTGTTCTGGTGGCCGACAGAAACAAATAGGACGCCAGCTTCTGCTGATGAGCAAAGAGACCCGGTATGGGGCAATGAAGCAAGGCATACCGAGCATCCCGGCGTATGGATAGATGAAACAAGGTGAAAAGGAGGCCAAATACATGAGACCAAAAACGGAGCAGTCTCGGGCATGACCACCAGGTATGCAAGACATCGCCACGATGGCCACAAACTAATTATTTTTTATCACAAGGGATGCATGCATTTCTTGTCATAAGAATAAAAGTGATTACAAAAGGGACAGTGCAAAAAAAAGTTTAAAGTGCCCCCGTGCTCTCACGTAGTGGTGAACACATATGTAGGCCACGCCCACATATGTAAACGGTGTTCAAATCACACATGTGTGGTATCTCCACAATCGTCAGAGCAAGAGCAATAATTCTCGCACTAGACCTCCTCTGTAACCTTACTATACTAACCTGTAGAAATTTTTGAAGCATCACTCATGGAGATGGAGAAGTACCGCAGTTGCACGCCATTCCACCAGTGTGCGCAATTTTAAAGTGTGACATGTTGGATATGTATTTACTCGCCGTAACTTCCTCTTTCATATTTTACAGAAAAAAAAATATACTTTTTTTTTTTTTTTTTTTTTAATTAAAGTATTTTTTTTCCCAAAAAAAGTATATTCATTTTTAAAAACTGCGCATTTCGGTTTTCGGCCAAGTGCATTTTGAATTTTTGGTTTCATCACCATAATTTTCACTTCGGCGCACTGCTCCAATTTATACACAGACACTAAGTGCACTTTAAAAAGCCACAGATGTGCAAATTATTTGTTTATTTCAGGTACTTATATAGAGCCATCAATGTACTCCGCACTTTACATATATATTGTACATTCACATCAGTCCCTAACCCTCAAGGGGCGTACAATCTAAGGTCCCTAGCTTACATTCATACATACACATACTAGGGACAATTTAGACAGGGGCCAATTCACCTACCAGCATGTCTTTGGAGTGTGGGAGGAAACCGGAGTACCCGGAGGAAACCCACACAGGCACAGAAAGAACATGCAAACTCCAGGCAGGAGGTGCCGTGGTTGGGATTCGAACCAACAACCCTAGTACTGCCAGGCGGAAGTGCTAACCATTTAGCCCCTGTGCTGCCTAATTCACCTTAATTACCATTTTAACCTGCGTGTGTCACCTTGTGTGTCTGTACCAAGGCCAAACATTCCAGGGGAGGGAACTTTTGATCAGAGACATTTAGGTGATTTCTGTTTGTTATGATTTTAAAAGGATCCAAACAACTATGTGATAATAAATGGCTTCCTATGATCACTATCCTTAAGACATTTTTTTTTTTTGGCGTGATCAGTCATATTTTCAATATAAATGCCAATGTTTCATGATTTCTGCCAGGGGATGCACAACGGTATACTTTTAGGTACTTCTAAACATAAAACTACAGAGTTCTGCGTAATCCTCGTTTACTTGCCTGTTTCTGCCCTTCCTGTAGACAGTGTGATGTGACTCATCCTAGTTTGGAGTGTGCCATTCCACCCCACCTCTGGAAATGTTCAGCAGAGTGATGGCAAGGGGTTGGTGCTGGCTTTACCATAGGAATGCCGTCTTCATTAACCACTCGTCCTCCTGAGGATTTCCCCCCTTCCTGACCAGGCCATTTTTTTTGTCACGGCGCTGCGTTACTTTTACTGACAATTGCGCAGTCACGCAATGCTGCACCCAAATGAAATTTACGTCCTTTTTTCCCCCACGAATTGAGCTTTTTCTGATGGTATTTGATCGCCTGTGGGTTTTTTATTTTTATTTTTTATTTTTTGTAAGGGCCAGTTTTTTGCCTTCTACTTTAGGCTGGTGTGAATGCATTCTCCAAGCAAAGACAAGGGGCACTTTTACCTCAAGTCCTAGGAGTTCAGTTCACACCACTGTGCAACTTTACCATAAAGCTGAACAAAAAAAGTAAAGCGTGTGCATCAGTGCATTGGCACCACACCCTTTACACTGCACACCAGCAGCTGTGGTACACCATGGCCATTGGTGTGAATAAGCATTAACCACTTGCCCTCCTGAGGATTTACCCCCCTTAATGACCACGCCTCTTTTTGCTACTCGGCGCTGCACTAATTCAACTGATAATTGCGCGGTCATGCAATGCTGCACCCAAACAAAATTTATGTCCTTTTTTTCACACAAATAGAGCTTTCTTTCGGTGGTATTTGATCACCTGTGCGCTTTTTATTTTTCACGCTATAAACAAAAAAAAGGCCAAAAATTTTGAAGAAAAACAATATTTTTTACTTTCAGCTATAAAAAAAATATATAGTAAACTCAAAGTTGGTTATAAATTTTAGGCAAAAATGTATTCTGCTCCATGTTTTTGGTAAAAAAAATCCCAATAAGTGTATATTGATTGCTTTGTGTGGAAGTTATAGCGTCTACAAACTATGGTATAAATACTGCAATTTACGCCATTTTTCTGCTATACAGCGCTGCGCTAGTTTAACGGACAATTGCGCGGTCATGCAATATGGTACATAAATGAAATTTACATCCTTTTTTTCCCCACAAATTGAGCTTTCTTTCGGTGGTATTTGATTGCCTGTGCGGTTTTTTATTTTTTGCGCTATAAAAAAAAAAAGGCTGACAATTTTGAGGGAAAAAAAACAATATTTTGGACTTTTTGCTATAAAACATGTCCAGTAAAAAAAAATGCAAAAATCAAATTTAGTCATAAATTTCTGCCAAAATGCATTCTGCGACATGTCTTTGCTACAAAAAACCCAATATGTGTAAATTAATTGGTTTACGTGAAAGTTATAGCGTTTACAAATGGCGGGAAAGATACTGGGATTTTTAGTTTTTTTTTATACTAATAATGGCGGCGATCAGCGAATTATGGTGGCGATCAGGGATTTATGGCAGCGACCAGCGACTTATGGCGGGACTGCGGCGGACATTCTGACATTGGGGGGTACTGACTTGGGGTCACTGACATCCCCAAAAACACTAATACAGTGATCAGTGCAAAAATAAAAACACTGACACTGTACTAATGGCACTGGGGAGGAAGGGGTTAACTTTATTTTGCAGGGAAGGGTTATAGGAGTGAGGGGAGTGTTTTACTAGGGGGCGGGGTGTGTACTGACAGGGAAAACACACGTTTTAAAATGTGGTTTTGCCTGTGAGTGCCGCCCTGCCGCCGTATATGTACAGTGGCTGGGCGGCATGTAGTTAAAGCGGAGTTCCTCCCAAAAGGGGAAGTTCCGCTTTAAAGATTGGCCCCCCGCTCCCCTTTAAGGATTGGCACCTTTTGGGTAGCGGGGGGGGGGGGGGGGCAGGTACCCGAATTTGACAGGTACCCGCTCCCACTTCTGCTGCAATTGCCTAGGTGATAGGAAGCAGAAGGTGTCCTCCCTCCCCGAAGTCTTGTGGGACACATGATAGGTCCCAGAAGACTACAGGACCATTCAGGAAGCTCAGCACTTCTTGCGCATGCGCAGTGGACACCCGGCTGTGAAGCCGCAAGCTGTCACAGCCGGGTGCCCACACTGAAGATGCTGGCACCTGGAATACAGGATGCCCAGTGAAACGGGCTGCGGCGGGGGCACAGGTAAGTGGCTGTTTTTTTTTCAAAAGTCAGCTGCTACAGTTTTTGTAGCTGCTGACTTTTCTTTTTCTACAGAGAAAGTGGAACTACACCTGAAAAAGGATGTTCTGCTTTATTCCACCCCCACATTTCCTTCAGTGTAGATTGTTTGTTTGTTTTTTACTTTTCTATTTCTGACAGACGAAGAATTGGTTCGTTTAAAGACCATGCTGGATCACTGGGCTGGCAGCTTTTTATTAAAAGCCAACATCTACTGTATTTCCAGCTGCTGACTTGATTTATTTATTTAACAAGACTAAAGATTTGGTGATCACATTTTCAGCATCATTATTTTTGTTTAATTGCAGTTGTAAGTCTGACTAGTTGAAAAAGGAAACTCATGTTTGATTAAACATACAGAAAAGATAAAAAGATGGAACATGCTTTTTTTTTTTTTTTTCGTACTGCTCCATTTTCCATGCTGGTCTCTTATAATAAGGAGCCACCGATTGGCTGTCAGTGTTCACATGATCAGAAGCCAGTCATGGTGACCACAGGTTTGGCTCAGCCTACATGTACATAATGGCAAACTTTCCCCTGGGTTCGCCCTGATCCACTGATGACCGCTCCAGTCCACAGCTGCTGGTACTCATGTGGCTGAAGCTTCTACTGCCAGCGGCTTCTTCCTCCTTTATCCTTGGGGCAGCCAGTGATTATGTAACTCCCACACATGTGGGATGGTGTCGCAATATCCCAGCACTAGGCTTCACTTTTTTGGCATCTCGCAGATGTTGACTGTACATGTCACTGCACAACTGCAGCAGGCAAAAAAAGAGAGAAAATGACTAGTATTAAAGAAGGTTGACTGGCCAATGAGACATACAGAAATAGAGATATATAGATATAGATAGATATAGAGAGAGATATAGATAGAGATAGATAGTTATTTATTTCAGTGCCATCAATTTCCACAGCACTTTACATATATATTGTACATTCACATCAGTCCCTAACCCTCAAGGGGCGTACAATCTAAAGTCCCTAACTCACATTCATACATACACATACTAGGGACAATTTAGACAGGAGACAATTAACCTACCAGCATGTCTTTGGAGTGTGGGAGGAAATCGGAGTACCTGGAGGAAACCCACGCAGGCACAGGGAAAACATGCAAACTCCAGGCAGGTGGTGCCGTGGTTGGGATTCGAACCAATGACCCGAGTACTGCCAGGCAGAAGTGCTAACCATTTAGCCCCTGTGCTGCCCATATATAAATATAAATATATATATATATATATATATATTATAGAATCTCTATTTAGAGATAGAGAGATATATCTCTCTATCTATCTAAATAGAGAGATATATCTCTCTATCTATCTAAATAGAGATTATGATATACAGTGGGGATCAAAAGTTTGGGCACCCCAGCTAAAAATTTGTATTAATGTGCATAAAGAAGCCAAGGAAAGATGGAAAAATCTCCAAAAGGCATCAAATTACAGATTAGACATTCTTATAATATGTCAACAAAAGTTAGATTTTTATTTCCATTATTTACACTTTCAAAATAACAGAAAACAAAAAAATGGCGTCTGCAAAAGTTTGGGCACCCTGCAGAATTTATAGCATGCACTGCCCCCTTTGCCAAGCTGAGACCTGCCAGTGTCATGGATTGTTCTCAATCATCGTCTGGGAAGACCAGGTGATGTCAATCTCAAAGGTTTTAAATGCCCAGACTCATCTGACCTTGCCCCAACAATCAGCACCATGGGTTCTTCTAAGCAGTTGTCTAGAAAACTGAAACTGAAAATAGTTGACGCTCACAAAGCTGGAGAAGGCTATAAGAAGATAGCAAAGAGTTTTCAGATGTCAATATCCTCTGTTGGGAATGTAATTAAGAAATGGCAGTCATCAGGAACAGTGGAAGTTAAAGCAAGATCTGGAAGACCAAGAAAAATATCAGACAGAACAGCTCGCAGGATTGTGAGAAAAACAATTCAAAACCCACGTTTGACTGCACGATCCCTCCAGAAAGATCTGGCAGACACTGGAGTTGTGGTACACTATTCCACTATAAAGAGATACTTGTACAAATATGGTCTTCATGGAAGAGTCATCAGAAGAAAACCTCTTCTACGTCCTCACCACAAAAATCATCGTTTGAACTTTGCAAACGAACATATAGACAAGCCTGATGCATTTTGGAAACAAGTTCTGTGGACCGATGAGGTTAAAATTGAACTTTTTGGCCGGAATGAGCAAAAAGCTGAAGTTAAAGAGAGGATGGCTTCTACAAATGGATAATGATCCTAAACACACCTTGAAATCCACGGGGGATTACATCAAGAGGCGTAAACTGAAGGTTTTGCCATGGCCTTCACAATCTCCTGACCTCAACATAATTGAAAATCTATGGATAGACCTTAAAAGAGCCGTGCGTGACAGACAGCCCAGAAATCTCAAAGAACTGGAAGACTTTTGTAAGGAAGAATGGGCAAAGATACCTCAAACAAGAATTGAAAGACTCTTGGCTGGCTACAAAAAGCATTTACAAGCTGTGATACTTGCCAAAGGGGGCAGTACAAGATATTAACTCTGCAGGGTGCCCAAACTTTTGCAGACGCCATTTTTTTGTTTTCTGTTATTTTGAAAGTGTAAATGATGGAAATAAAATCTAACTTTTGGTGACATATTATAAGAATGTCTAATCTGTAATTTGATGCCTTTTGGAGATTTTTCCATCTTTCCTTGGCTTCTTTATGCACATTAATACAAATGTTTAGCTGGGGTGCCCAAACTTTCGATCCCCACTGTGTGTGTATGTATGTGTGTGTGTATATATGAATGTATACATATATCTAATTAGAGATTGATCTCTCTCTCTCTCTGTCTCTCTCTCTCTCTCTATTTAGATGTACATATATATATTTTTTTAATTTGTGTTCAATTTTGCTTTAAATAAGCCCGTCCCTTGTTTATTGCTTGAAATACAGTTTTTCCTTGTATTGCCAATTCAGATTCTATTCAGATGTAAGTAAATGTTTCCATTTATGATCTCATTCACTGTTCTAGTATAAATGGAATGATTAGTTCCTGGACTCTGCCGCTCTGAAGTTCTATCTATGAGAACCCGTCGGATCTCGGGGCCTGTGAGCGGCCTGCTTGAGTTCTCCAGACGGTGAGAATGTGAGCTTCACAGATTGCGCTACAAGAACTGAGGAGATGAGTAACATACAAATGTCTTTCTTTCTAATGCAGGCCATAGATGGGGAGAAAAACGGCAGATTTTCGGCCGATTAACGAACTATCGGTCGGTCTAAAAAACTTACCTGACCACCAATTATTACGAAAATCGGCCGATTAATGAGTAACCTATAACGGGAAATGATGTCATTTTGTGACCTTTGTGATCCTTTTTCGGAAAACGATTGTTCGTTTTTGACCATCAATGAGGATAAAGTCGGGCGTTTTTCGAAAATTTTCCAACATCACCGATAATCTGAAAGTCCAAAATACACGAAAAACGGCCGACAAAATCGTCCACGAACGATAAGATAATCGGCCGGTTTTATTTTCGGACGAAAAATCGGCCGTTTTTCTCCCCATCTATGGCCTGCATAACTCCCTCTACTTTTCTCTCACTTCATCTTTGGATATTTAGGCTCCATGCACACTAGCGGTTTTTAAAGCTCCTAGAAGCTTTTATCAACATTTTTTTTTTCTGCTCCTAGAAGCTAAATGGTGTTCTCCTATGTGTCCATGCACACTACATTAGGTTATTAGCATTTTTTGATCTTCTGCATCTAGGAGCAGAAAACAAATAGTTTTTGTAGAGTTTTTGGAGCATTTATCCAGCAGAAAAAAACACTAAATGCGCCGAACATCCTGTTTTTGTTTTTTTATCCCCTCTACATGTACTGCAAAACTGCTAATAAAAAGGTGAACGCTACTAAAACAAGCTATTACCAGCGTTTTTGTCTAGCATTTTTCGAGCTTAAAAAAGGGCTAGTGTGCGCGGAGCCTGAAACGTCTCAATCATACTATTGTCATGGCACGGGTGATACCTGGTTTGTATTGTACTATTCCTGTATTGTCCCCTCTTTATTACATGCACTGTATTGCTGCTGAATTTACTACAGTGCCGCTGGTGGGAGGATGTAATATGGAGCCATCATGTCCACCTTTAGTTGGCTGACCTTGGTCACATGGTATTGATGAGCATGGTGATAATTACCAACACAAGGCTACTTTTGCCTCTGGAGATGAGGGTAGGTGCGATGGAAGGAATTTATCTTATTTTACAATTTTCTTCAGTCTTTTTTTTTTTTTTTTTTTTTTTTTTTTTTTTTTTTTAGGTTCCTGTCCCTTCTGTTAGGCAAGGTTCACACTAGCCAGTAGTGGTGCACCGAAATGCAAATTCTGGTGCCGAAACCGATACAGAAAATTCAGAATGCATGTGGCCGAAAACCGAAACTGAAATGTCTGCGTATGTGGGGGTGGGGAGGCTCCAATTTTGTTTTGTTTTTTTGTATTTTTTTTTTACTTTTTCATGTATATTTTTATATATATTTTTTTTAACTTATGATTTTATTGCTATCACATAGGGGACCAATAGTCCCCTAGGTCAGGGCTTAAAATTTCGAGTCTAGACCTACTAGCCAGGCACAAACTTTACTCTCCACCAGTTGCCCTCCCCAACCACGCCCCCTTAAAGCTTATGAAATTACGTTTTTCTTTAGAATAAAGAGTCCAAAATATAAAACTGTATACAGTAATGTATATCCCCCCTCCCCTGTACCCCATTATAGTGATATGACGTGTATACAGTAATGTATATCCCCCTCCCCTGTACTCCATTATAGTGATATGACGTGTATACAGTAATGTATATCCCCCTCCCCTGTACTCAATTATAGTGATATGACGTGTATACAGTAATGTATATCCCCCTCCCCTGTACTCCATTATAGTGATATGACATGTATACAGTAATGTATATCCCCCTCCCCTGTACTCCATTATAGTGATATGACATGTATACAGTAATGTATATCCCCTCTCCCCTGTACTCCATTATAGTGATATGACGTGTATACAGTAATGTATATCCCCCTCCCCTGTACTCCATTATAGTGATATGACGTGTATACAGTAATGTATATCCCCCCTCCCCTGTACTCCATTATAGTGATATGACATGTATACAGTAATGTATATCCCCCCTCCCCTGTACTCCATTATAGTGATATGACGTGTATACAGTAATGTATATCCCCCCTCCCCTGTACTCCATTATAGCGATATGACGTGTATACAGTAATGTATATCCCCCTCCCCTGTACTCCATTATAGTGATATGACGTGTATACAGTAATGTATATCCCCCTCCCCTGTACTCCATTATAGCGATATGACATGTATACAGTACTTACTCCTCGAGTCCCCCGTGGCAGTGGAGAGGGTGTCTCCTCACAGCGGAGGAGAGCGGACCTCTCCTGCACCTGTCCCCTCAGCGGTGGTGCCGAGGAAACCGGAACTCTGCTTTACAATGAGGCTTGGAGTGCAGCCGCTCCATCATCTGTGCTCACCGCTAGAGAATTTCTCCTCGCATTTGGCGAATGGGCGAGCGGCTTTTTCAAGCCCTGCCCTCGGTGATAGCATATGAGTGTGACAGGTCCTCTTTGTATACAGAGAGGCTTCCTCACTGGATGTCACTATATGTCGGTTCCGATTTTTAAATGCAATTTTTTTATTATTATTATACAGTATTTATAAAGCGCCAATAGTTCGCTCAGCGCTGTACATTACAAAGGGGGACAGAACATGTGACAGAACAATACCAATACAATGCAAAACATGAGGGGATCGAGGGCCCTGCTCTTTCGAGTTTACAATCTAGGAGAATTGCCAGTTTTTGTTTTTTTTTTTTTTTTTTTCCTCCACTATAGCTCACATAATTAGCTCTTTGTTTTCCTGAGGCTAAAGGAAACAATGTTTCTTTTATCTCGAAATAAACTAAAAGCAAACTTTTTTGTTTCTTTTAGCTGTGGGGAAATTAACAGCTGATTCTGTGCGCTATGGTGAAAAAAAAAAAGGCAGGTAATTACATTCAAAAACTGTCACTGACATATAGTGACAGCCACTGTATACACTGCTCCTCGCCTGCCTTTCTCCGACACCCCCCCCCCCCCCCCCCCACAACATCTCTGCAGTACACACAGTCCCCTGTAACTGATAAATTTTTCCTATTGGCAGAATGCCTATAGGGCTATTTTCGGGCGATAAGTTTCGGTGGCCGAAATTTCAGTGCATCCTTACTAACCAGAGCTGAATGCCTGTTTGTTTTTTTTTTTTCTTCTTTTTTTTGACAAATGGCAGTTTATGATGTAGCTAATGCGTTCCAACAACGCTGCTGCCTGTCAACTCCAGTACGTTATGTTAAATTTGCAGCAGACGTGAAGCAACGCGTTGCATGTGACCTTCTCCCAGCTGTCATTTAACCTACCTTTCTCAGCCGCTCCCTCACATCTGCAGTACACACAGTCTCCTGTATCGGCTAAACTTTTCCTATCGGCATTTTATTTTTGTCCGGTATGTTTCGGTGGCCGAAATTTTGATGCATCCCTAGTTTAAAGAGAAGTATGGACTTAAAAAGAAAAAAAAATAATTATACTCCCCTAGGGGAAAGCAGCATCGATCTGACACTGCATCTGTCCCCTGATGGGTCTGCAGTGAGAACTGAGCGATCAAACAATGCTGATCGCTCAGCTCTCTTTTGCTCTGAGCAGAGAGCAGTGACTGCCAGTCTCAGGCGCTTTGCTCTGCCCCTCCAGCGCTCACTGGAGCGCTGGGCTGTGGAGGGGCTGGCTCAGGCTCTGGCTCAGGCTCTCAGCAGGTTGCAGAGAGGCTGAGCAAGGTGCCGGTCCAGGCTTCTGGGTGGATCCCAACCATATGGTCGGCATATTTTCAAAGCCTGGACTGGCTGAATGACGTCAGCGGGCTTCCCTCCTGTACCTTACAGGAGAAGCAGGGCCAAAATAGCTTTGGCTATACTTCTTATTTAATGCTCCTCTTGTGTAGTGGTTTGGAAGGCTGCAGCACTTTTTTATGTTTTTTTGTTTTTTTTTCCTTTTTTGAGTACAGCTCAGGGCTATTAACCATGCACACGGCTGAGATTGACCTAGTCCCCATTCACTCTTGTAAATAGGGCCTTTAGTGATTTACATGCGGTAGACCCAATAAAATCAAAATCAAAAATTAAATAAAAACCCAAAACGTTTTTATTTTAACGTTTTTATGAAGATCCCTTCAGACGAAGTCCGGAAGTGACGAAACGCGTTAGTGGGTGACGTCATCACGCACAAACGCTAACCAGAAGTGTCGCCGCGGCCATTTTGTTGGTTGGAAACATGTGGTTTTCAACCTAGGACTTGAGAGATCAGTGCTGGAAGCTGGATATCCCTGTTTTATATGTAAGTTTCTATTAAAATGTGTTCCTTTTTATGGATCCTGCTTAAAGAGCCTTTCTTTACTTCTATGAGGAAATACCCTTGAAAATGAAGGATTGAGAGATACGGGCTTTCTATGTCAGCTTATGCCTGAAAATATTGGAAGAGGGTAATAGTACTTGGTATCACTTTTGGCTGGAGTGTAAAGGGTACTAGTACTTAGTATCACTATTCACTTGTGGTTGGAGTGATCACGATTTTTCACGTTTTGGGGTTTTTATTTAATTTTTGATTTTGATTTTATTTTATTTATTCATTGTTTTATTTGGATTGATATATAATTAATTCATTTTGCACAATTTTGATGTGTTTTTGTGTTGTGCACAGAGTGAAGTATATAAGTTTATAATTTTAAGGGTAATACACTATGAATTTTTTTCTTTTCTTTTTTCTTTGAGGTTATCACGGAGTATTTAGGATCGTTCACTGGATTTATAAGAAAATTAATTTTTGAAATATTTTTGGAACTTGGACACTTTGGGCTTATTAATATATTTCTATATATATTTTATATTCTATTTACTTGGAATTATGTGTGGATTTATTTCAACACATTCTGATATTAATAATAGTGGGAGTTGTTTTGGGGGATTTATATGTGTATCACAAAAAGGATTTATCAGATTGTATACTTTCTAGGGAGAAAGTAGTGTTTTTGTGGTGGGGTGGAAATATAGGAGTTTGATTGACACAGGATAACATGGGGATGGACACATAGGAGAACATGCCGGGGATGGACACATAGGAGAACATGCCGGGGATGGACACATAGGAGAACATGCCGGGGATGGACACATAGGAGAACATGCCGGGGATGGACACATGGGAGAACATGCCGGGGATGGACACATGGGAGAACATGCCGGGGATGGACACATGGGAGAACATGCCGGGGATGGACACATGGGAGAACATGCCGGGGATGGACACATGGGAGAACATGCCGGGGATGGACACATGGGAGAACATGCCGGGGATGGACACATGGGAGAACATGCCGGGGATGGACACATGGGAGAACATGCCGGGAGGATGGACACATGGGAGAACATGACGGGGATGGACACATGGGAGAACATGCCGGGGATGGACACATGGGAGAACATGCCGGGGATGGACACATGGGAGAACATGCCGGGGATGGACACATGGGAGAACATGCCGGGGATGGACACATGGGAGAACATGCCGGGGATGGACACATGGGAGAACATGCCGGGGATGGACACATGGGAGAACATGCCGGGGATGGACACATGGGAGAACATGCCGGGGATGGACACATGGGAGAACATGCCGGGGATGGACACATGGGAGAACATGCCGGGGATGGACACATTGGATAACATGCCGGGGATGGACACATGGGATAACATGCCGGGAATGGACACATGGGAGAACATGCCGGGGATGGACACATGGGAGAACATGCCGGGGATGGACACATGGGAGAACATGCCGGGGATGGACACATGGGAGAACATGCCGGGGATGGACACATGGGAGAACATGCCGGGGATGGACACATGGGAGAACATGCCGGGGATGGACACATGGGAGAACATGCCGGGGATGGACACATGGGAGAACATGCCGGGGATGGACACATGGGAGAACATGCCGGGGATGGACACATGGGATAACATGCCGGGGATGGACACATGGGATAACATGCCGGGAATGGACACATGGGATAACATGCCGGGAATGGACACATGGGAGAACATGCCGGGGATGGACACATGGGAGAACATGCCGGGGATGGACACATGGGAGAACATGCCGGGGATGGACACATGGGAGAACATGCCGGGGATGGACACATGGGAGAACATGCCGGGGATGGACACATGGGAGAACATGCCGGGGATGGACACATAGGAGAACATGCCGGGGATGGACACATGGGAGAACATGCCGGGGATGGACACATGGGAGAACATGCCGGGGATGGACACATGGGAGAACATGCTGGGGGGTTTACAGGCTGTAGAAAAAAAATGTCAAAAGCCAAAAACAGCCGCTGTAAAAACATCTGGTGTGCAGGAGGGCTGAACATGCATTTAACCCTTGAAGTCCTGTGGACCCCACTGCAAGGGTAGATTTGTATTCATTCCTGGTGTTCCGCTTTAAACTGATTCTGTGCCCGATTCAAAGATATCCATAAGGTGTCCTGCATGACTTCCTACACGCTTTTAACAAATTCTTCATTTAAATTGGCAAACAATTGTGCATTACAGTTTGCATTGTGTTCCTTGTATAGATTGTGAGCTAGAGAGAACTTCTTTACCATGAAAGTGCATGCACTGATGATTGTTCCCGGATGACGGAGGAGCTCCAGCCTGGCCCTTTCTCTCTACTCTGTGCTGTGTTTAGCAGGGACCAGATCTCATCAGTCAGTGCCTCAGGCTTTTACATGGTCTATGTCTACAAACACCCCAGTGCCAGAGCTCAGGTTACAGTGATTGTAGAACAGTGCAGGGCAGTCTGGGTCATCAGTTCATCTGAGGAGTGCTGAACACACAGCCAATAGGATGGTAGCATTGGGACACGTTCACTTCTTAATGACCACTCTCTTCCTGGACTGCATCCCCAGCAGGCTTTGAATACACGATTGCTGGGCAATAATGCGTTTTTTTCTCTTCTTTTTTTATTTCTCTGCGTCTGTCTGAGCTGTGGGATGCAGCCTAGTGATTACAATATTTATTTTATTCATTACAGGTACTTACATAGCGCTATTTATAACATATATATCTCCATATATATATCTCTATCTTTTTGAACACAACTGTATATAGAGCTTGTATATGAATATGAGTTAGGGACCTTAGATTGTACGCCCCTTGAGGGTTAGGGACTGATGTGAATGTACAATATATATGTAAAGTGCTGTGTAAATTGACGGCGCTATATAAGTACCTGAAATAGATAAAAAAATAATTATATATATATATATATATATATATATATATATATATATATTTTTTTTTTTATTTATTTCAGGTACTTGTATAGCGCCGTCAATTTACACAGCACTTTACATATATATTGTATATTCACATCAGTCCCTAACCCTCAAGGGGCGTACAATCTAAGGTCCCTAACTCACATTCATATACAAGCTCTATATACAGTTGTGTTCAAAATAATAGTGTGTTGAAAAAAGTGAATAAAGCTCAAAATCCTTCTAATAGCTTTTATTTCCATCCGCACAAATGCATTGGGAACACGACACATTCTATTCCAAATCAAAACATGAAGGAAAATAGATCAAATTTTGTGTTGTTCCTCTAAAAAAAATTGAAGAAAAGTGAATATTAGACGGTTCAAAAAAATAGCAGTGTTTGTATTCTTCTTTACAAACTCAAACATTCACTATATAAACTGAAAAATGTTTGAAGATTTTGCTTTTCTTTGAATCACTTAATGAATATTTGGTTGTAGTCGCACTGTTTCTGAGAACTGCTGTACATCTGTGTTGCATGGAGTCACCCAACTTCTGGCCCCTGTGATCAGGTATTCCAGCCCAGGATGATTGGACGACATTCCACAGTTCTTCTCTATTTCTTGGTTTTGCCTCAGAAACTGCATTTTTGATGTCACCCCACAAGTTTTCTATTGGATTAAGATCCGGGGATTGGGCTGGTCACTCCATAACGTCAATCTTGTTGGTCTGGAACCAAGATGTTGCACGTTTACTGGTGTGTTTGGGGTCGTTGTCTTGTTGGAACACCCATTTCAAGGGCATTTCCTCTTCAGCATAAGGCAGCATGACCTCTTCAAGTATTCTGATGTATTCAGACTGATCCATGATCCCTGGTATGCGAGAAATAGGCCCAACACCGTAGTATGAGAAACATCCCCATATCATGATGCTTGCACCACCATGCTTCACTGTCTTCACAGTGTACTGTGGCTTGAATTCAGTGTTTGGGGGTCGTCTGACAAACTGTCTCCGGCCACTAGACCCAAAAAGAACAATCTTCCTTTCATCAGTCCACAAAATGTTGCGCCATTTCTCTTTAGGCCAGTCAATGTGCTCTTTGGCAAATTGTAACCTCTTCAGCACACGTCTTTTTTCCAACAGTGGGACTTTGCGGGGGCTTCTTGCAGATAGCTTGGCTTCACATAGGCGTCTTCTAATTGTAACAGTCCTCACAGGGAACGTCACACCTTCTTTCATCTTCCTGGAGCTGATTGTTGGCTGAGTCCGCGCCATTTTGGCTATTCTTCTATCCATTTGAATGGTAGTTTTTCGCTTTCTTCCACGTCTTTCAGGTTTTGGTTGCCATTTGAAAGCATTTGTGATCATTTTAGCTGAGCAGCCGATCATTTTCTGCACTTCTTGATATGTTTTCCCCTCTCCAATCAACTTTTTAATCAAGGTACGCTGTTCTTCTGAACAATGTCTGGAACGACCCATTTTCCTCAGAATTTCAGAAAGAAATGCACTGTAACCAGCATGTCCAACATTTGCTGCCTTCCTTCCTTAAATAAGGGCAATAATTGCCACCTGTTTTTCAAAGAATGAATGACCTCACTAATAGAACTCCACACTGCTATTATTTTGAACACGCCCCTTTCAATGAGTGATTCAATTACACAGAATCAGCAGCATGCATGTCATGACTGTTGGGTCTGTTGGATTTCTATTACTCTACTACACCTGCTAGGAAATTTTTTGCCATGTAGAAATATCATTTCTACCAAAAACAGTGATTGATCCAGTTAGTGATGTCTGACTGCTATTATTTTGAATACAACTCTGTGTGTGTGTATATGTGTATATATATATATATATATATATATATATATATATATATATATATATATATATATATGCAGCACAGTGGCTAAATAGTTAGCACTTCTGCCTGGCAGTACTCAGGTCGTTGGTTCAAATCCCAACCACGGCACCACCTGCCTGGATTTTGCATGTTCTCCCTGTGCCTGCGTGGGTTTCCTCCGGGTACTCCAGTTTCCTCCCACACTCCAAAGACATGATGGTAGGTGAATTGGCTCCTGTCTAAATTGTCCCTAGTATGTGTATATATGAATGTGAGTTAGGGACTTTAGATTGTACACCCCTTGAGGGTTAGGGACTGATGTGAATGTACAATACATATGTAAAGTGCTGTGTGAATTGACATAGATATATAAGTACCTGAAATAAATACATGATATATATACATTTCACATCAGTCCCTAACCCTCAAGGGGTGTACAATCTAAGCTCCCTAACTCACATTCATACATACACATACTAGGGACAATTTAGACAGGAGCCACCAATTCACCTACTAGCATGTCTTTGGAGTGTTGGAGGAAACCGGAGTACCCAGAGGAAACCCATGCAGGCACAGGGAGAACATGCAAACTCCAGGCAGGTGGTGCCGTGGTTGGGATTCGAACCAACGACCCGAGTACTGCCAGATGGAAGTGCTAACCATTTAGCCACTGTGCTGCCCGTAGTGTTTAGGGAAGAAAAAAAAAAAGTTGACGATGCTGTTGGTATTAACCAAATGCAACCATATGCCTACTACATACATACTGGTAAAAATTGTCTTTCCAGTTGTGTTTCCATGCACTGTGCCATAGCCGAAGTTGCATATTGATTGCGAGTTGCAGCCATGTAAGGCGCCGGTAACACCTGTGCTTTTTAGGTGGAATACCCCACCATCCGTATGTGAACCAGGCCCTTAGGGAGAGCTAGAGATTTACAGTATGTGAACAACTGCGTGCACAGAGCCAAGCAATAGGCCACTGCAGGACGTTGACAATCGCGTCCTTTCACACTGCTGCGTTTTTAACGCATTTTAAATGTGTTTTTGGTGCATTTTTCTGGATTTTTTACTCCCAACATGCACCTGTGAAGCTTGGACATGTGATCAAAATGCACCAAATACACAGTTTTAGAGAGTATCCTTTGGAAATCAATGGGAGGTGCATTTTTTATATAATTTTGAAACAGGGCACCAAAGATGCAGCATGCAAGATTCTTCGAAATGCCCCGCACACGCAGCGCACTGATGTGAAGAGTTCCATAGGATTTAAAGGTAAATATATTGCGTTTTTTTTTTTTTGGTTCGCTTTACAGATGCATTTTGATGCAGCTAAAGATCATCAGTGTGAAACCAGGCCTAATGGTAGCATGCTTGTTCCATGCCAGTGACTCCGTATGTAAGCCAGAGAAGTAGCATTTTCAGAGTCTGGGCAGCAGTTGCAGATCCTTTTATTTTTTGTTTTTGTTCACAGCATTTAAATTAGAACTCCAGCCCAAATATTCAAGTTCTGGGTAGTGCTGGGAAGGGTGTTTTTTTTTTTTTTTTTTTTTTTTTTTTTCTTTTTTATTCTGGAAACATTGGATTGCGCCTTCTCATAGGTGTTGCGTAAGCTTTGACTTTCTAGCATACACATTTTAGTTTGAGCTGTTGAGCTCTGTAAAAATTGTTTGCATCAGAAAATGGAAAAGCCCCACTTCTTTTAAGCCAGCTAGTTTAAAAGATTGAATCATCAATATTTTAATGTATACTTGGGGGGGGGGAATTATTATTAATATAATACAGGATTTATATGGCGCCAACAGTTTGCTCAGCACTTTACAATATAACGGGAGACAATACAGCAACAATACAGTTCAATACAAGAGGGATAGGAGGGCCCTGATCCTGGGAGCTTACAATCTAGGAGGGAGGGGTTAATTGTACAATAGGTAATAACTGTGGGGGGGGGATGGACTGGTTGGAAGCATAGATGATTCCATTATTAGCTGAGAGCAGGATAGGCTTCCCTGAAGAGAGAGGTTTTCAGTGATCGCCTAAAAGTCATCAGAGTAGGCGATAGTCTGATAGATCGGGGTAGGGAGTTCCAGAGCATGGGGGAAGCCCTGGAGAAGTCCTGGAGACGAGCACTAGAGGAGGAGACAAGGGAGCTAATTATGTCCATTACCCGTTATTTTAGGTACTTGTATAGTGCTGTCAATTTATGCATTTATTATACATCAGTCCTGCCCTCAAGGAGCATACAATCTAAGGTCCCTAACGCGCATACATACACATACTAGGGCCAATTTAAACTGGAGGCAGTTTACTTACCAACATGTCTGTGCAGTGTGGGAGGAAACTGGAGTAACCCAGAGGAAACAAGCAGGCACAGAGAGAACATGCAAACTCCAGGCAGGTGGTGCCATGGTTGGGATTCAAAACAATCTCCCTAGTGCTGCCAGGTGGAAGTGCTGACCTTGCAACCTCTTTCAGCTTGTAGTTCCCTATATTAAAGTAGAACTTTTTTTTCCACTTTGGATAGATTTAATGAGGGTTATAATCCCTGTCAGATTTTTTATTTTTTTTTGCCATCTGTGTTTCATTTTGAAGAGTTCCTTTCCTATCCCATAGCCAAACAGGAAGTGAGAGGAAATCCTTACAAATTAATTCCCAGACCACTGGAACTATTGTCCCCATTGGAAGATTTCTCCTCTCTTACTTTTCTGGTGACAGCTCAAAATTTTGGGATTTCTTTCACTGATGACAGGACAAATAGAATGGGTGAATCTTCTTGCCCTCCAGAGGATTTACTCCCCTTCCTGACCAGGCCATTTTTTTTTTTTTTGCGATCCTGCACTGTTACTTTAACTGAAATTAAATTTACGTCCTTTTTTCCCCACAAATAGAGCTTCCTTTTGGTGGTATTTGATCACCTGTGTGGTTTTATTTTTTGCGCTATAAATAAGACCGACAATTTTGAGAAAAAAAAAAAAAAACAATATTTCCGACTTGCTATTAAACATGTCCAGTAAAAATTAAAAAAAAAAAAAATCAAATTTCGTCATAAATTTAGACCAAAATGTGTTCTGCTCCATGTCTTTGCAAAACAAAATCCCAATATGTGTAAATTAGTTGGTTTACGTGAAAGGTAGAGCGTTTAAAAATGGTGGTATAGATACTGTAAATTTTTTTTTTTTTAATTTTTTTACTAGTAATGGCGGCGGTCAGCGACTTATAGCGGGACTGCGGCAGCCATTCTGACACTGGGGGGAACTGACTTTGTTTCATTGACATCCCCAGTGACACCAATACAGTGATCAGTGCTAATAAAAAGCGCTGACACTGTACTAATGGCACTGAGCATGAAGGGGTTAACATGAGGGGTAATCAAAGGGTTAACTGTGTGCCGTTTTACGCTGTGTCCTGTGTGTGTGCTTCACTCTAAGCACACTGCCTTGCATGGCTATGCTATGCACAGCCATGAAAAGCAGTGTGCAGGAGCTGACCAGGGAGAGAATGGTTTTGTTTACAAACAGTTCTCCCTCCGTCAGAGATGCTCAGCAATCGCCAGGCCCGGTGATTGACAGGCGAGGCCACGAATGATGTCGCAGGTAGGGCACCTTGCGTGCACCCCCTGCCCGGAACTGCAAAATCACTATATATATATATGATTTTGCGCAGCCGTGCCGCCCTGTAGCAGTACTTCTGCTATAGGGTGGATGGGATTACATTACTTGGAACCCCCAAACATATACATTATTTTTTTTTTTTTTTTTTTTTTTGCAGAGGCCCTAGAGAATAAAATGGTGGTCGTTGCAATTTCTGTATGTGGGCCTCTTCAGCACTGGTGTGGTGCTTCAGTTTCAAATCTTGTTGCAAGTTTTTATGTCACACATTATATGCGCTACAATTTTTCAAATGCAATTTTTTTGGTAAAAAAATACACATTTTTATTTAAAAATGAGATCCATAGTTTTTGCCAACCCAGGCTTTGGATTTAAACCAGTCCTCCACACAGCACAGCCCTGTCTGGCAGGACAGGAGACCTGAGTTTGCTCTATTGCAGTTTCCCGCTGGCCTCTTCTTCTGCTGATACTAATACAGAGCCCATTCTGGAGGACGGCTGAAGTGCTGCAGACAACCCAGGGGAAGGGGATCTCTCTGACCAGACCAGGCTGTATACATCCTTAAGGGGACCTCCGGCTGACAACTTAACATACAAAATGCGTATTATGATTACGCATCTGGTGAGTGCGTAATCTTAATATATTCACGGCACATCACCTGGATAATGGTTAGATATATACGGAGCACTTACCTAAGATCATTTTTGGACGGATCTTCACGATTAGCACTTTATGGACATTCCTGTGATTATTTATTGGAATTAGATATTTTAGCACTATTATGTGCTCACAATTGCCACTTCATTAGCACTTTATTGTGGATACAATTTATTAACACAATATTTGCACTGTCACTTTTTTTACCAGTAATCGTTTGATTCATGCATTTTATACATTTATTGCATATGGTTGCATTATATTGATATATTTGGTTATTTTAGCGCTGCACCTATATTGATTTGTGCTGGGAGTGTGAACTGTAAAGTATTATATAGTGATGCATATATGCAGGAAAAGCCGTCCCACGGAGAGCCGGCATATAAACATATGGCCGGCGGGAAGTAAGTAACACTTATTAGTTTTGTCCTTCCCACAGCCTGCGACTGGACAACAAAAGGACTCATGAGCTCATCTGTTTTGCTCCTGTGCTCAAGTGCTAACATGATGCATGGTTGATTGGAGGAGAGAGCAGAGTAACAGATTGGCTCCTTGTACTGCTTCTCCTCCATTTTTGAGCCCTGATGTTCAGAGCACTGCAGGCTTGATACCAGGTCACGTTCTGGAAGAAACTGTACTTGTGTATATTAACAAAAAAAAAATCATAATTCAACAATGTATTAGGCTAGGTTCACACTTGTTCAGGTGGTTGCAGGTGGTTGCGCCTGTTCCTGCGGCCAAAACCACCCTCAGAGAAAAATGCGCTGCCCAGGAGATGCCTGGGGGTACCATTAATTATTGTTTATTAAGTTCAGGTACTTATATAGAGCCGTCAATTTACACAGCACTTTACATATATATTGTACATTCACATCAGTCCCTAACCCTCAAGGGGTGTACAATCTAAGGTCCCTAACCCTCAATGTACAATCTAAGGTCCCTAACCCTCAAGGGGCGCCCAATCTAAGGTCCCTAACCCTCAAGAGGTGTACAATCTAAGGTCCCTAACCCTCAAGGGGCGCGCAATCTAAGGTCCCTAACCCTCAGTGTACAATCTAAGGTCCCTAACCCTCAAGGGGCGCACAATCTAAGGTCCCTAACCCTCAAGGGGTGTACAATCTAAGGTCCCTAACCCTCAAGGGGCGCACAATCTAAGGTCCCTAACCCTCAATGTACAATCTAAGGTCCCTAACCCTCAAGGGGCGCCCAATCTAAGGTCCCTAACCCTCAAGGGGTGTACAATCTAAGGTCCCTAACCCTCAAGGGGCGCACAATCTAAGGTCCCTAACCCTCAATGTACAATCTAAAGTCCCTAACCCTCAAGGGGTCCCTAACTCACATTCATACATACACATACTAGGGACAATTTAGACAGGAGCCAATTCACCTACCAGCATGTCTTTGGGGTGTGTGAGGAAACCCACACAGGCACAGGGAGAACATGTAAATTCCTGGCAGGTGGTGCCGTGGTTGGGATTCGAACCAATGACCCGAGTACTGCCAGGGGGATGTTCTAACCATTTAGCCACTGTGCTGCCCACTGGTTGTACACCTCACATATACCCAGTGTAGTGACTGGCCTCAGGTGATACACAGAGATGAAACAAATCCTCCTATGTAAGTTGTACCTGTTTATCTGCTCCCCTCATTAATCCTAATGGTACTCTCATACACTGGAAACAACTCTGCACTATGCGGTTTCCCTGCGGCCTGCATTTTCTGAAAAGGTGCAAGGGTCTTTTCTCTGCATTTTCAGTGAGTACAGCAGCCCATGCAAATGAATGGGCTGCTGTGCACGAGTAACACAGCCGCTGGGAAACCTCATATGTGTGAACCAGGGCTGAATAAATATGGAGCTGCATTAAGTTGTCTTAAACAGTTTGCCTGGAGACGGGCTTTATCTGGAGCAAAGGCGTGACTAGAAAACATTGCTGATGCTGTATATTGCCTCCTTTTACAACTATCTCATTCCTCTTTCAGGTCAAACGTGAACTTTCTCTTCTCTTGAAGCATTATGTCCTCTATCTTACCTTTCACGCCGCCGGTTGTGAAACGCCTCCTTGGCTGGAAGAAGTCGGCCAGCGGGGCTGGAGGGGGAGAGCAGAATGGCCAGGAAGAGAAGTGGTGCGAAAAGGCAGTTAAAAGCTTGGTGAAAAAGCTGAAGAAAACTGGACAGCTCGACGAGCTGGAGAAAGCAATCACCACACAGAGCTGCAATACCAAATGCGTTACGATCCCAAGGTATGTTCGGAGTCAGTGGCCTACGAGGACAGTAAGGCAGTGTCATTGTAGTGAAGTAGCCAATTAACCATCCTGGCAGTGTGTGGTACGGGCCAGACATCCTAACCTGAATGACATTACTAACATATGCTCATGTGACTGGGTGCTGTGCTTACCTTCCCAATGTATAGGAGCTTTTGTGTCAATGACAATGTGACCCTGAAGATGATGTTGCATTATAAAAGTTTGAAATTGTTGTATAAAGAGAACCACAACTTAAAGTGAACCTGTCTCCACATATAACCTTCTAGCATTTGCCAATTACCTGATCGAAAATAACCCGAAGGTGCCTGCACATACATGACAGAAGTGCACACTGAATGGAAATCTGTTTGTGATCCTTATCAGCTGAGGTTAAAGTGAACCAATGGCTAGGTTCTGGACCTTCAAATATTTACATGGTTTTTAACAAGCAGTGCATGAACTTTCAGTTTAAATACATTCTTGTTGCATAAAAACAAAAGGAATGCAGATTCTTATAGTTTCCCTTTTAGAAAATAGCCATATCCTAAGTAGAGCAACTTGCCCCTGCCAGAACGCTGCATAGAAGGACCAATGCTGTCTGTGTAGAAGCAGTGGTCACTCTGCAGAAGTCCAACATGCATCCTTGTGAGTCAAACCTAGAGCTCTCCAGGCAGCAGAGAACATGGGCTTTACTGATTGCAGAGCTGTACACCTGACTCTGCAGAGGGACTGTGCACCAACCTGGATCTAATAACTTTCTTTCAATTATCGCAGTTTGTTTCTTGTTGGATGACCCATTGCTAGCTTTGAATTTACTATTTCTGCTGCTTGAGTCATTTTATGGTCTTTATATGACAAGTGGAAGATGTTACGCATAGTAATACTTTGAGTCTTCTGAAAGACCACAGCTTCCACACACACACATCAAAGGGTTCTTCTCTGCAGCTGCTGTCAGGGACCTGCTTTTCTGTTCAGGCTGTGGCTGTGTTTTAAAGGAAACTGACTTAGACTCTGCACACCTTTTTTGTTTTGATGCACCAGGAATGTGTTTAGCCTATTTAACCTCTTGGCGCCGGCCAAACACAAATGTGCGGCCTCTCAGCGTCTGGGCCTAGATGCCGAGCGGCAGCACATTCGCTTCCTATTAAAAAAACGTGCTGAGAGCGTACGCCCAGCAGACGTGTCCGGACCTTTCCTGATCATGTGGCGGCGTGTCACGGCAGTCACATGATCCTCAACCCCGCCTCGCCTCCCGCCTTCTGAAACCCTTAAAGGGTTGGGAGGCACAGGCATCAACGGGTTAAACTTAAAGCCTAGTTGGGTTTTAAAACAGGGTCTCACTGACCTCTGTAGCTGCAGGCACTGTGGAGAAATTCAACCTCAAGGATAGTAACAAAGCCACAGAAATGCCAGCCTTCTAATGTTAATAATAAGCTTTTTAGGATGGACTTCACCCAGACTGTAGAATCCGTTGTAAATCTGAGGATGAATTACTGCATGGTGCTTACAAATACAGAGGTCAGTGAAAGTTTCTTTTAACACGCAGAAATGAGCTCAATGAAAGGAGTTAAAAGTATGTGAATATTCATAACTTGGCCACATGTTCACTTTAAAGGCTGAGATGAACAACCCAATCCCCCGTCCTGCCACCACTGCCCCTACTTTCTTGTACAGTGGTCTGTTATGAACCCTTCACTAACCTTCCCCTTGCAGCACTGAAGTCTTTTGGTTTATTCCACCAAAGGACACTTCATTCCTGGAGCGTTCTTGCTTACTCCTTGTTTGTAACGAATTCCCACAATTGTCTCAGCATCCTCCTACAGTCCAAAAATGTATATGTATATGACTGTAAATGGGCAAAAAACTAAGGCAGGGATTTATTCTTTAGATGTATTCTTTCTGTAGAAAAATCACCAACACTTCTTAAAGCTGAACTCCACGCTTACAACTGATTGCACAAATGGAATACGTGGTATCGGTTTATCTGAAAAGGGATTTGTATTTCTGTCCATCCCATTTGGAGGTTTTACACAGCTCTGCCACATAACAGAGCCATGTCTGAAAAATCGGGAGACTTTGAATTTTCTCTGCTGCAGTTAAAGCATAATGAAGCCCCCTATCGTTTTATAGCGAGGGGGGGCTGCGCTCTTGGCTTATGTTTGATCTGCAGTTGTCATGGTGCTGCAAGTTATCAGCAATGGCAACAGCCATTTAAGGGCTCAAGCTCAAGTTGAATTCAGTTGAGGGCGGACATAAGCTCACCGGCAACCTTGGCTATTTATACCATGGACATGCCATAAAGCAGAACTAAAGTTCCACTGTCACAAACTACAATTGGGCAGACCTTTTAATGAAATGTAATGTCCCTTCTGCGATAACATACACCTACTTGCTTGCTTTCCGGCATGTAAACTGAGCTGCGTGTGGTTAGTGTATGCCAGAAAGACGAACTCCTGCCCATGCGGAGGAGTCAGCCGAAGATTGGCACCCAGAAGAAGCTGGCGGTAAGTATAGCTCCACTTTAAAGTGATACTAAACTTGGGAAGGTTAAAAAAAAAAAAAAAGAATAAATATATATATATTTATATATATGTGTATGTATGTGTGTGTATGTATGTGTGTGTGTGTGTAAAATAATGTGTGTGTATATTTATTATAAATAGATACACACCTATATAATAATATATTTATAAAAAATCTATAACTAGATACACTTTTTTTTTTTTTGCTCCATTCAATATGTACTCTATTGCGCTCAGCCTCCTCCAAATTCTTTTTTTTTTTTTTCCCTGCTGTGATCCAACTTCCAGTTAGAGGGTGGCTATATTCATTCTCCATGGCCCCACCATAAGAAGCATCAAAGCCAACCTTTTCTTTCACTCCCAAGATGTACTGTGGGATGTGTAGAGCAGTGATCCATGATGCAAACTAATGTGCTTTGCTCCTTCTCTTTTTGCTCCCATAGATTACAGGGCTACTAAGTAGTGTTTGTGTATGGATCAGTTTTGAATAACAAGGATATTGTTTAGTGTCACATTTATTTATTACAGATACTTATATAGTGCTGTCAATTTACACAGAGCTTTACATATATATTGTACATTCACATCAGTCCCTAACCCTCAAGGGACGTACAATCTAAGGTCCCTAACTCACATTCATACATACACATACTAGGGACAATATAGACAGGAGACAATTCACCTCCCAGCGTGTCTTTGGAGTCACATTAAATGTAACGGTTTTGGGAAACCTTTAAAGCGGAACTGCACCCACCAAATGAAGTATCACTCACAGGTCTAGACGGTGAAATGAGGAGTGTTGGAGTGATAAGCTCATCTGTCATTCTGCACTCTCCTTCTATCAGCATGTTTCTGGTTAACACATGAACACTGCTGCAAAACTGACTGGCCCCTTGTGCTGCTTCACCCTGTCGTGTCCTGAGCACTACTTTACAAGGGATGGCAAGGGGCTACCTATACTGTCTGCATCCAAAAAAGATTTAGGGCCAATTTAAAATATTGTGGTGCATTAAAGTGAATGTGAACCCTGCCTACCCTAAAGCATTTTAATAATTACATTAATAATCAAAGGCAAACTTCCAGACAAAAACAGAAAAACTTACACCAGTTTTGTTGATTTCCCCCCCCCCCCCCATACATTTACAAGTGACCATATGAACGCTATGCAAGCCCTGATTCCTGGGCCCCAAAAGCTTGGGAAAGACCTTCTTTGTGATGACCAACAGATCGTGTCCATGTCACATAACCCAGGGCTGGGGGCATGTCCGCAGAGTTCTGACCGGTCCTGTAGCTTCCAAACAGAAGGCGGAGCTGGGCAGGGGGTGTGTCTGCAGAGATCTGACCGGTCCTGTAGGTCCCAAACAGAAGGCGGAGCTGGGCAGGGGGTGTGTCTGCAGAGATCTGACCGGTCCTGTAGGTCCCAAACAGAAGGCGGAGCTGGGCAGGGGGTGTGTCTGCAGAGATCTGACCGGTCCTGTAGCTTCCAAACAGAAGGCGGAGCTGGGCAGGGTGTGTCTGCAGAGATCTGACCGGTCCTGTAGCTCCCAAACAGAAGGCGGACCTGGGCAGGGGGTGTGTCTGCAGAGATCTGACCGGTCCTGTAGCTCCCAAACAGAAGGCGGAGCTGGGGCAGGGTGTGTCTGCAGAGATCTGACCAGTCCTGTAGCTCCCAAACAGAATGTGGGGCTTGGCAGGGGGCGTGTCAGCAGCAGTCTGACCACAGGAGGACAGGCAAGCCATGCACAGACACAGCATCCTGGCTCTCCCATTCACATGGCACAGGTGCAAATCAACCATGCTAGAACAATAGATCTGAACCTGTGCCTAGTGTGGTTTGAAGGAGACAGGGTGAATGGACTGGCAGGATCACCAAGTATTTCAAAGTGTTTCATTACATTTCAAGAAATAAAAAAGGCTCACCATGTGCATAGTTGGGGACAAGGGAAACAATTTCCTAGCTATGTAATTTAAAGTTCACAAATCCTTTCATGCGTTGGTTTAAGGCAGCTCATTAAAAAGGAATGGGCTGCCAACTCACCCCAATGTGCTTCTAATCGCACATGACCCTTTCTTGTAACACTGCAATGGAGGTGCGTTGTTTTGGTGCTCTGGTGTGGAAATCCGAATAAATGGTGCAGCAACCCATGGTACATGCGTTACTACACTGCAAAAGTGGGAATCTGGGCCCAATGATGTGTATTAATGAATACAGAGTTTAATTTTTATTCATTTATTTCTGTCTGGAGTTCAGCTTTAAATTAATCAAATATGCCCAAAAATACGTTTGAGCCGGCAGTATGAAGTGCCCAAAACTGGGGAATTGGCTAATAATATGGGGGGAGAGATTTAATATTTAAAATGACAGTTCAGCTGAAATGGGTCCTATGTTTTGGTGAATTAACAATCCTCTTGAGAGATGTCTGCTGCCAGGTTTGGCCATTTCCATTTGTTTGGTGAATGTGGGCCTCCAGTAACATGAGCTGGCAGTTGGGGCCATCTTGCTGATGGAGTCCTCAAGAAATAAGAAGGGTTCTGATTTTGTTAGATGCCGTCAAGTTGAATTACCTGATCTACTGTTGATGTGCATGTGTGGTTTTTTGGCTACTCAAACCCCTTTAAACCAACTTTAATTCGCATTGGGACAGAAAAGTTCAAGGCAACCTGCAACCAGCTATTAAAGAGGATGTAAAGGCTTGTGGCTCAGCTTCGCCCCCCTCCCACGCTCTCCTCGCAGGATTTTTTTGATAGTGGCAGGATCCAATGGCTCCTGCTGCTGCCTCTGTGTCCCCTGAGGAGAGAGAGATCAGTGACACTGCGGACAGACACAATGCTGATCAAGATTGCCACAGGTAAGTATAATGGGGCGGGCGATACAAGTACTGGAACACTTTTTACCTTCATGCATTATGGTGAAAAATGTTTTGGCTTTACAACCACGGTAATATATTTTAGATGATAGACTAGTGCAGGGTTTTTCAACCGGGGTGCTGCAAAGAGTCCTCGGGGTGCCACGGACACATCCCAGTCTGAGTGTTACTTTGTTGGCTCTCGTTCTCTGCAAGGAGAGAGTGAGCGAGCACAGCCCTCTTGCAGCTACGTGTACTATTGCCGGCAAAGCAGAAAACTGTGCGGGCCACCCGCCAGAGTCCTACCAGCCAATGACAGGCTGTGCTCTCTATCTCTCATCGCAGAGTCGCAGTGAACAGGAGTTGGTGGTTGTAAAGTCTTCCATATGCCCAGTGAAGTGAATAACCTCAGATGAAAGAGGCGAAACAAATCCTCCTACATAAGCTTTACTCGTTTTTCTGCAGTCTTCTCTTTTGTACTTCCCTTCAAAAAGGGCTGATTTTAAGTAAAAATCCTTCTGCATTTATCGGTATCACAGAGGAGAAGGCAGGGAGCTGCAGTTAGAGCTCTGTGAGAGCTGATTGGAGGAAGGGGACACCCCCCCCCCTCGTTGATCCATGTTAAGGTAGAGCTCCACCCAAAAGGGCAATTTCCGCTTTAAGGCCTTGCCCCCTGCTCCCCATTAAAGATTGGCACCTTCGGGGAGCGGTGAGTTGGGAGGATGGGAGGAGCAGGTTCCCACTTCCACTGTGATCGCCTAGGCAATCGGAAGTGCATGTTGTCCTCTCCCCTCCCCGTAGTCTTCTGGGACGTTCGATCGGTCCTAGAAGACTTTTGACGCCATTCGCAAGGTGCAGCGCTACTTGAGCATGTGCAGTGGGCATCCGGCTGTGGAGCCACAAGCTGTCACAGCCGGGTACCCACACTTAAGATGCCGGAACCGGGAGAAGAGGACGGCTGGTGAAACCAACTGCGGTCAGGACACCGCTTGATTGAGGGACAGGTGAGTGTCTGATTTTTAAAAGTTAGCAGCTACAGTTTTTTTAAGTTTTTACTGGAGCTCCGCTTTAACTCTAGGAGGGAGAGGATTTGGGGGAGAGAGAACAGCCTACATTTGTGCTGGGGGGGGGGTGTGTGTTAAGAGGAGGGATTTGAGGGTATTGAGCACAGTCCACATTTGTTCTGGTGGGGGGGGGGGGGATTTTTTTGCTAGAAGGGGGGATTTGGAGGGAGAAGAGTTACAATCAGGTCACTGAACGTTAATGCAACGTGTCTATATATACTGTGTATATCTATCTATCTATCTCTGTTTTTCTTTCCATCTATCTATCTATCTATCTATCTATCTATCTTTGTTTTTCTATCTATCTATCTATCTTTGTTTTTCTATCTATCTATCTTTGTTTTTCTATCTATCTATCTATCTATCTATCTATCTTTGTTTTTCTATCTATCTATCTATCTATCTATCTATCTATCTATCTGCACCGCTTGTCTCTAAGCACTGTTTCCACAAAGGTTACAATTCTTCAGTGCAGAGCTAATTCCTAACAATGCACTGAAGCTCTAACGTAAACTATCCCACCGCTGCCACCAATATGTGACGATCGCGGCGTCAGACCTCAGCTCTTCTCACCAAACTCATGACCGCAGGAGAACACGGGGAAAAAAGTGCTTGCTCAGATGCACCTCCTGGTGTGAACAAGCCCTTAGGCCGGCGTGCCCTGGGATTTTGCACAGGGTGCCTTGACTGAAAACAAAGTTGAAAAACACTGGGCTAGTAGGTAGGTTTGTTGATTTTCCGCGGTAGTTTCAGTGAGTAAAAACTGGTTTTAAAATTGCTTTGTGTGGCCAGCATTAGTCTCCGCCAATGAAATCTGCTTGAGTGCTGCTTGTTAGAGGAGTAAGCTCACTTGCACATTTTAGTTTTCTTTCTGTGGTCCATGCAGTAGAAGAGGAGTGAGACTCCATTGGGAATGGGGGGTGGCAAGCCTAGTACTCCAGCAGCAGGAAGCTGTTCCTAGAGGTGTGAAGGTGTATGTTTTTAATGTAGAAAACTGAAAAGCCAGAAGGTGTTTCAGGCCATCCAGTGTTCTAGGGAAAGGTCTCATGCAACAGCCAGTGAAATGCCAACTTCAAGGTCACAAATTGTCTGCTTTTGGAGAAGCGGCAAACTGTAAGTAAGCTTTAGCATGAAGTTGTTCTTTCAAGCCTAGTTAGCTTCAGGAAAGCCCGGCTATTTGACCTGAGGCTGCAGGAGTACTGATTACATGCCTTACTGGAGCCCCAGGGCTAGTCTGAGCTCTTATTGACCAGGCTGCTTCTGGTAGCATTGCAGCCCCCCCCCCCCCCTCCCCGGCTGAGTCACCCCCCGTTTCACATCTGTGTGGGTGGTGCCGCTGCTGATCCCCACAAAAATCCGTGCAACCGCACCACCCACATAGAGAATTGCGGACCTGCGGGTGGGTGCCATTAGTTCTAATGGCACGCCGGCCGCACTGGGAAACGCAACCGTACTGTGAACTGAGGTTCCTGTGCTGGCTGCGTTTTCCAGAGTAGTGCAGGGACTTCTTTCCCTGCATGTCACGGGGCACAGGAGTCCATTCAAATGAATGGGCTCTCGTGCCCAAGCAAAACGCGGCCCGCACAGCCACATAGGTGTGAACCGGGGGTCAGGCAGCAAAGCTTCAGCTCTGCAATCAGCAGGTTGTGTGAGCTTTGTGTGTGTGACCACTGCAGAGTGACCACTGCTTACACATAGATTGCAGAGGTCCTCCTTGCTGCTTGGAGGAGAAGCACTTCGAATAGTCTGGTTTTTAAGAACATTACAGTTAAATGTTAACATTTTTATTCAGCCTTAACAGTCAGGTTCTTCCAAACTTTGACATGTATGGCCAAAGCTTTTATGGCCATACATCTCTTGTGGGTCACTGGAGTGCCCTTTTGTGCTCCTGTGACCCAGAGTCATCTAAGTGTTGCCCACTATCAGCTGATGGGACAGAGCAGTTTCAGGCTCTGGAAGGATGCCAACAGTTTGCTTTCAATTCTAGCTTTAAATTCTTCCAGGCCCCTTCTCCAGAACGCCGCCCTTTGCTCCCCCGTGCAATGCATGTGTTTTAACAGTCAGCAGGGAGGCATTGCATTTCAGTGATTTGGTGTAATGCGTGTTCTGAGGTTTGCACACTGCGTGCGCTGAGGTTTGGGAACTGTTGAGTGCTGTCAGGTGGAACTGTAGGTATGTGCGGACACCTTGCTTGCCTGTTCTTTAACATCACTATTTGTCTTTGTTTTCTGTAAGACAGGTTACCTTTAAGCATTTGCCTGTCTATGGAACACTGGCTACACTGGTTTAACCTCTAAGGCTGCATTTACACCTGAGCATTGCGTTTTTTTCTGGCATTTTTGTGGCGCCTTTGTAATGCACTTTTTTTGAGAATTTTTGTACAGCGTTTTAAAGCTTTATTTTTCTCTACTGGCTATAAAAAAAAATCTTATGTTTCATCATTTTATTGCTGTTTTTTTTTTCATATGGTTTTTTTTTTTTTTTTAAATCATTTATTATTAATATTTAATAATAATAATAATAATAATAATAATAATAATAATATAAATATATATGTTTGCGTTAGGGTTAGGGTTGGGAGTTAGGGGTTAGGCATTTGAGTTAGAGGATATTTTATTTGTCTTATTTTTTGTTAAAGTGCTTATTATTATTTAATTATTATTTTATTTTATATGTTTTAAAATATATATATACACACACTGCTCAAATAAATTAAAGGAACACTTTGAAAACACATCAGTTCTCAATGGGGAAGATTTTCCTGCTGGATTTCTATACTGATATGTGTTAGGAACGTAAGGATGCCCCGTCATTTGTTGGAAATTAAAATGATCGACCTACAGAGGACTGAATTCAAAGATACCCCGAAAATCAAAGTAGAAAAATTATGCAGCCGGTGAGTCCATTTTGCTGAAATGTCATTGCAGCAATTTATAATGGTCCTCAGTAGTCTGTATGGCCCCCACATGCTTGTATGCATGCCTGACAACGTCGGAGGAGGCTCCTAATAAGATGACGAATGGTGTCCTGGGGTATTTCCTCCCAGATCTGGACCAGGGCATCACTGAGCTCCCGGACAGTCTGAGGTGCAACCTGGCGGTGGTGGATGGACCGAAACATTATACCCCAGAGGTGTTCTACTTGGATATAGGTGAGGCGAGCGTGGAGGCCATTCAATGGTATCAATTCCTTCATCCTCCAGGAACTGCCTGCATACTCTCCCCACATGAGACCGGGCATTGCCGTGCACCAGGAGTAACCCAGGGCCCACTGCACCAGTGTAGTGTCTGACAACGGGTCCAAGGATTTCATCCCGATACCTAATGGCAGTCAGGGTGTCATTGTCTAGCCTGTAGAGGTCTGTGCGTCCCTTCATGGAGATGCCTCCCTAGACCATCACTGACCCCCCACCAAAACAGTCATGCTGAACCATGTTACAGGCAGCAGAACATTCTCCACGGCTTCTCCAGACCCTTTCATGTCTGTCACATGTGCTCAGGGTGAACCTGCTCTCATCTGTGAAAAGCACAGGGCGCCAGTGGTGGACCTACCAATTCTGGTGTTCAATGGCAAATGCCAATTGAGCTCTATGGGGCCGGGCAGTGAGCACAGGGCCCACTAGAGGATGTCAGTCCCTCAGGCCACCCTCATGAAATCTGTGATTGGTCAGAGACATTCACACCAGTGGCCTGCTGGATGTCATTTTGTAGTGCTCTGGCAGTGCTCATCCTGTTCCTCCTTGCACAAAGGAGCAGATACCGGTCCTGCTGATGGGTTAAGGACCTTCTATGGCCGTGTCCATCTCTCTCAGAGTAACTGCCTGTCTCCTGGAATCTCCTCCATGCTCTTGAGACTGTGCTGGGAGACACAGCAAACCTTCTGGCAATGGCATGTATTGATGTGCCATCCTGGAGGAGTTGGACTGCCTGTGCAACCTCTGTAGGGTCCAGGTATGGCCTCATGCTACCAGTAGTGACACTGACCCTAGCCAAATGCAAAACTAGTAAAAACAGTCAGAAAAGATGAGTAGGGAAACAAATGTCAGTGGCCTCCACCTGTAAAACCATTCCTGTTTTGGGGGTTGTCTCATTGTTTCCTATCTAGTGTACCTGTTGTTAATTTCTTTAACACCAAAGCAGCTGAAACTGATTACCAACCCCCTCTGCTACTTCATTGACCAGATCAATGTCCCAGGAGTTTCATTGACTTGATGCTAGCCTCTGATTACAAAGTGTTCCTTTAATTTTTTTTTGTGTCATTTTTTTTTTTCCTAAGTGTTAGGGAGTCAAGGGTTAAATATTTTATAATATATTTAATTTATTCATAATTTTGTTTTCATTTGCGCATAAAAAGGCCAGAGAAACACACAACAAAATGCTTAAAAACATGCAAATCGCTTGTTTTAATTCATCGCTATGAAATTAAAAAAGCTCAAAAACTTGCTAAACCGCCCAATTTGAGCAATCAAAAAAAGCTTCAGAACTTGTAGGTGCTTCAGGTGACTTGGAGTGGAGATGTAAACAATCTCCATTGAGAATAATTGATTTTTTTTTCTTCTTTTTTATCTCAAAGGTTTCAGGGCTTTGAGATACAAATCGCTCAGGTGTGAATGGGGCCTAATTGTATCATTTCATTTATTTAAATGCAGTGCCTGGGTCTGTGCGATTGGATGTAAAGCAAACGGTATTTTATATAGGCTTTGCTCTATGTTGTTGGTAAATCTAGAGGGGGTTGTAGAATTAGATTGTAACGTGTCACTTGGCAACCATATTGATCAGACATTCAGATTCCTAGCATGTATTGCTTTTTATTGCTTGTAACTTTAGACGGCGCTGATTAAAAAGCTTTTCTAACCCAAGCATGCTCTTAATGTGGGGCTTCAATAAGTGAGAGAAGGTTTGACATAAAACAAGCTGACCTATTTCCATCGGTGGTCATTGGAAGTTAAATTGTACTTATTTCCTTGGTCAACACTCCAGTCTGATGGTTTTCCACAATGCCCTGGTTGTGAGCTAGCTGTGCTTTTCATGGATGGATTCTAAAATCTAACTCACGGGTGTCAAATTGGTGGCCCTCCAGCTGTTGGCAAACTACAAGTACCATGAGGCACTGCAGGCTTGACAGTTACAAGCATGACTGCCAAAGGCAGAGGCATGATGGGACTTGTAGGTAGTTTCGCAACAGCTGGAGGTTCCGCCAGATTAACTCCCCTGATCTAACTTCTCTCCCCCCCCCCTCTCCTCCTCCAGCATAGAGTTCTTGTCTAAATTGTTTAATTGTGGCTTTCTTTACTTATTTGTCATGGTGATTGCTACTGTATCCCTGTCACTGCTTTTGTTTTATTAGTTTTGGGGGCCCGATCTTGAATGAATGTGGATTTTTCTGGTGGCCACAGATCATATAATGTATAGCTGATAGCATTAAAAAAAAAAAAATGTTCTAGGGAAAAAAAATAGCTAAGGAGTTTGCAGCTTTTTTTTTTTAAATCCTAACAGACCTGTTATGAATCCAGTGGAGAAGAATTGATTGAGATTAATTGCTGACATTTATACACATGGAAGTGGTGGATTTTATTATTTTTAACCACTTCCAGTCCAGACACTTTCACCCCCTTCCTGCCCAGGCCAATTTTCAGCTTTCAGCGCTATCACATTTTGAATGACAATTGTGCGGTCATGCAACACTGTACCCAAATTAATTTTTTAGCATTTTGAGACAGATAGAGCTTTATTTTGGTGGTATTTATTCACCACTAAGTTTTTTTTTTTTCTCTATTTGCTATGTAAGTGAAAAAGTGTTTTTTTTTTTTTTTTTTTTTTTTTTTTTTTAATTTTTATTATTTATTTTTTAAATAAAATTTTGCAAATAAATCGTATTTCATCATAAATCTTGTCCACAATTTATTCTGTTATCTTTTTAGTAAAAGTAATCATTTTTCCTTCTCTCTAGCTGTATTCTTGCAGCCATTGAGAACTACTGTGTGAGCTGTGATTGGTCACAGCTTGTCACATGGTACAAGGCTGTTGTGAATAGCCCTGTACCATGTGACCTCTGTGATCATTCACAGATTTCACACGTAGTAAGCAATGATGTCACAAGTGACATCTTGCTTACTACTTTGCATGTGATCACTGATTGGGCAATCAGTGATCACATGATTGGGACCTCGCACAGAGGTCCCGTCCTACGATCGGTATTCCACTGTGTCCGGAGGGCACAGGATCGCGGTGCTGCGCGCTCCTAGGGAGCGCGCACAAGCAGGGTGCGGGGACCCTGCACTGTCACCGTCCGGCCGTTTATATGCATGGGCCAGACGGGAAGTGGTTAAAGCAAGAATTCTGATGTGTGTAGGATGTGCTAAAATTTTTTCTAAAGCCAGATTGGGACACAGTCTCGTGAGACCTTCTCCACAATATTTGTCTACACTTTCTCAGAAAAGAATCTATTGGCCAGGATGCCTTTTCACCTTTTGGTGAAGTTCTTTAAATATCCTCACCCTGTAACATACCTTCCTCCCTGTTCCAGCACCGCACAGCCTTTGTAAAGCTAACCTTCAAAGAGAAGTTCGGGATTACAAATACAGAATTAGAGCGAAGCTCCACTCTAAAGGGGAAGTACCGCTTTAAGTCTTTGTCCCCCACTCCCCAGTAAGGATTGTCACCTTTGAGGAGGGGGGGAGTGAATTTGACAGGTACCCACTCCCACTTCCACTGCGATCACCTAAGGTGATCGGAAGTGGAAGTTGTCCTCTCCACGTAGTCTTCAGGGACACGTGACGGGTCACAAAGATTCATAAAGTGCAGTGCTTCTCGCACATGCGCAGTGGGCACCCAGCGGTGAAGCCGCAAGCTGTCCTAGCCGGGTGTCCACACTGAAGATGCCAGCACCAGGGAGAGAACACGGGCGGTGAAACCAGCGGTAGTGAGGACACCGCTGGACCGAGGGACAGGTAAGTGGCTGTATTTTAAAAGTCAGCAGCTTCAGTTTTTGTAGCTGCTGATTTTAATTTTATTTATTTTTCAGGTGGAACTCCGCTTTAAGTAGATGCAGCAACTATCCTGATGCTGAATCTGTCCCCTGCAGCCTCTACACTGAGAACTGAGCGAACAAAGACCGTTGATCATTCAGTTCTTGGTTTACAGAGGGCAGTGACTGTCAGTCACCAGCTGTCAGCTCTGCTTCTCCAGCGCTCACTGCAGCGCTGGGCTGTGGAGGTGGTGGGAACAACTAACTCAGGATGAGACCGCTGCTAGTCGCGATTTAAATTAACATCATTATCCCGCTAGAGCCTGGACCAGCTGAGTGATGTCAGCCTATGGCGGGCTTTAGCCTGCTCTCGGCTGAATAGCACTTCTGTGATCCCCAGGAGGGCCAAAAGAGCTTGACAAATTTGCTTTGAATCTAGGAGCCAGCTAAAGATGTTAGCAGGACAGGTGGGGGGGCAGCAGGACAGGTGGGGGGGGAGGGGCAGCAGGACAGGTGGGGGGGGGGGGGGCAGCAGGACAGGTGGGGGATGGGGGGGGGAAGCAGGATAGGTGGGGGGCAGTGTCGCACACCTTGGGAAGCGCCAGCCCTCTTAGATCTCTCCTACTCTAGATGGTGTCAGTGGAGAGGATCTGCTGCCAGCAGGGGTAGCTGAACCTGTGCCCTCGGTGTCATGTCCACCTGGTTGTTGGGGGGGGGGGGGGGTTGTCAGTGCCGTGCTTGAGGTGGGGCATCTGCTGTCGTGCAGGTTTCGGGACTAGGTGGCCCCAGTGACTCCAGGATTTGTTTAACCCCGCCGTTCCAATGGGAGTACATCTATCCTATAGGATTGGATTGAAGGTCTCATGCACATGGTGCAAGGGGGGGAGGGCAGCAGGACAGGTGGGGGAGGGGGGGCAGCAGGACAGGTGGGGGATGGGGGGGGGGGGCAGCAGGATAGGTGGGCGACAGTATCACACACCTTGGGAAGCGCCAGCCCTCTTAGATCTCTCCTACTCTAGATGGTGTCAGTGGAGAGGATCTGCTGCCAGCAGGGGTAGCTAAGCCTGTGCCCTCGGTGTCATGTCCACCTGGTTGTTGGGGGGGGTTGTCAGTGCCGTGCTTGAGGTGGGGCATCTGCTGTCGTGCAGGTTTCGGGACTAGGTGGCCCCAGTGACTCCAGGATTTGTTTAACCCCGCCGTTCCAATGGGAGTACATCTATCCTATAGGATTGGATTGAAGGTCTCATGCACATGGTGCAAGGGGGGGGGGGCAGCAGGACAGGTGGGGGAGGGGGGGCAGCAGGACAGGTGGGGGATGGGGGGGGGCAGCAGGATAGGTGGGCGACAGTATCACACACCTTGGGAAGCGCCAGCCCTCTTAGATCTCTCCTACTCTAGATGGTGTCAGTGGAGAGGATCTGCTGCCAGCAGGGGTAGCTAAGCCTGTGCCCTCGGTGTCATGTCCGCCTGGTTGTTGCGGGGGGGGGGGTTGTCAGTGCCGTGCTTGAGGTGGGGCATCTGCTGTCGTGCAGGTTTCGGGACTAGGTGGCCCCAGTGACTCCAGGATTTGTTTAACCCCGCCCGTTCCTATGAGAGTACATCTATCCAATAGGATTGAAGGTCTCATGCACATGGGTGTGTATGATTTTGCTGCCAGTAAGATCCTATAGAAAACCTTCTCTGTACACTCCTACCATTGTAACGTTTGTGCGAACATTTACTTGTATCCTGGGTTTCCAGGTCTGAGGTTGCTCTGTCAACCTAGTGTCCTGGATTGTTGGGTCTCCGTTGGATTTTGCCGTCTATTGTCCTTGCGTTCCCTGACACAGGTTCAGGACTGATATGTAAACATAAATGGCGAATAATCACTGGTGCTGCAGATTGATATTTACATGTATGTATGCCATGGTGACCAGTGTGCTGAACACATGTAAACATTAGCACAAACGTTACAGAATAAAATACAGTTCTTGTGCCTGACATCCAGACCTTCTTTTTTCTTTTTTTTATAAATTCATCCTGCTTGGTTTTTATGTTACAGGCCCATTTATGTTTGTGTACTGGCCCATTGAAAACAATAGGTTTCATTTAGATCCGTAATAAAATGCCTTAAAATGTGACGTTTTTAGGCATCCATGTGCAAAAGGCCTTAGAGCTGTCCGAAGGCGTAGACAACACTGATAATTGGCACTTGTCAGATGTTCACTAGTTCCGGGGAAAGCACTCTGCAGCGGGTGACATAGCTCTGCATGTTCTAAGAGCGTGGCGATTTTTAATCTGTAACATACTACATTTTTGTTTTTCGATTTAGATGGCCCTTAATTGTAAATTATACTGGATCACAGCGACAGGCTCACTTTAAGATTGTACATGGGGTAAATTCTCAGTACATCAGTGTGATGCGTGGTTGTCAGTACCATCAGTGGGCTTAAGTCTCAACGGATCTGGCGCATTGGAAAGTTTTTTTGTTCAATTTTCAGTTTATCTGTTTTTTCCTCTATCTGCATTTTTCCATTTTGGTCTCTACTTGACTCCTTTTTTTTCTTTCCATACTCAAACAAAACAAAACCAAAAAAAAAAAAAAAATTTGTGCAAGTGTTACTAAACCCAGGACCCTGCATGCACTATATCTGGTCTCCCCGGACCCTGCATTCTCTATATCTGGTCTCCCAGGACCCTGCATTCTCTATATCTGGTCTCCCTGGACCCTGAATTCACTATATCTGGTCTCCCTGGACCCTGAATAAACTAGATCTGGTCTCCCTGGACCCTGCATTCACTAGATCTGGTCTCCCTGGACCCTGCATTCACTAGATCTGGTCTCCCTGGACCCTGCATTCACTAGATCTGGTCTCCCTGGACCCTGCATTCACTAGATCTGGTCTCCTTGGACCCTGCATTCACTAGATCCGGTCTCCCCGGACCCTGCATTCACTAGACCCTCTCTCCCCGGACCCTGCATTCACTAGATCCTCTCTCCCCGGACCCTGCATTCACTAGATCCGCTCGGCCCGGACCCTGCA